>NC_089821.1:306656709-306741373 GCF_035046505.1 Tiliqua scincoides
CTTGAATGAATAAACAACATCCTGATTAGTAGCTTAGGGCCCAATCCTATCCAACTTTCCAGCACCGGTGCAGCCGCAATGCAGCCCCAAGGTAAGGGAACAAATTATCGCATCCCTTAAGGAGGTCTCTGTGAGTGCCTCTCCATCATAGGATACAGTGCACACCCCATTGGCACAGTTGCATCGGCACTGGAAAACTGGATAGGATTGGGCCCCCGGTCACTATGCTACACTGTTGTCCAGGATTTGGACTAAACATAGATTAACATTTCCAAGCACTCTCTAAACACGCGCAGGAACAACTTTAGAGTCTGTGATGCTCGTCTTGGTTTATGAGCTGCCAAATTCACATTTCCGAGCCAAGACCTGTGAATGTCAGCAACATCTCTTGCTAGCGACAAGAGAGTTCGAACCTTCCCAGAGCTGGGTTCTTGGGACCAATTTTGAAATGACAGGTTCCTTGATGGGAGAGAATCCACCTGAGGTAATGCAAACTGTAAAACAAATGCCAGCCCCGGAACATTGCCGAACAGTGGCCTTCAGATCAATTCACTTTTTATAACAAAAGTATAATTGTATCCTAAGGGAAACATATTATGAATCAAGTTCCTTGAAAAATTAGATAGGGAGAGGAACTGAAGGCATCTTGGTATGAACTGAACCTTCAATCCTGGCCTTCAAGAACTGGCTGCATGTCAAGGCAGGGGTCTGGTGCTTGGGAATGGTTTGACGATGGCCTCCTTTGAATCTTGAATGCTGAATTACCTCGTCTGGCATGCATCACTTGCAAGTCTCCATTTTTTTAAAATTTCTAAATCTTCTGCAGAGCTGGTGCGTTCAGTTTGTCCCAGTTTTCAATTCCAGTGATGCTGGTCCTGTACTGATTCAGACCATTGGTCCACCCAGCAGCGTATAGGTTGGGATATCAGTCTTCCAGCACTACCTGGAGATGCTAGGGGAAGATTGTGGGAGTGATTCTGCATTGGAAGCCTGTGCCCTACCACAGAGCTATGGCCCCGTCATCTCAGGATAGTCTGAGCCAGTGGTGTAGCTAGAGGAGGTGCAAAGCACTAAGTTTTGCTCCCACCACCTCTGTTTTGCTCCCATCACCCAGAATGGCTCCAAAGGGGATGGGGTGGGGCCGCTTGAAGGCACATTCAGGTTCCTGCAAAACTTAGTGCTTTGCACCCACTCTAGCTACTGTAGTTACACCATTGGTCTGAGCTGAGTACGCCCTCAATACAACTCTCTTTTAGACCTCTCCTTCATTCACTATTTACCAGGGACAGTCCCTATTGCCCAATACCCATCCCTGGTAAATCATAGACCCAGCTTTGACCTTAGGGGAGATTCTAGACATGCCTTATAGCAATGTTAGTGGAAGGTGCTCAAGTTGTCATTCTTCAGATTTTGGTGACTTCCCCAGTCTCTAGCATAAATGCACAGGTATTTAAGGCGCTGGGCAGTTCGTGAAAAAAAATGCACTTGTTGCAGTTGGTGAAGTTCATTTTCACTTGCTGACCTGTTTAAAAAACATCCCAAACATCCCGAAGGCTGCAATTCTATCCACACTTACCCAGGAGTAAGCCCCATTGACTGTCATTGTTAAATGCATACACATTGGGAATATACCGGAGAAGCAATTGTCCTATGACATAAGACAATTATGCTTGCCAGGCATATTTTTAACTGAAAGAATCAATACCCTCTTTTTAAAAATCAGTGGATGACAGACTGTTGCAAAGTAAATGATATGGTGTAAGACAGCAGTCCTGAAAGTGTGGGTCTTGACCCACCACTGAATCACGACTCCGTTTTTGGTGGGTCACATGCCAGCACTACCTGGAAGCTGCAAGGCATTCTGGGGTGCGATGTGGTCAGTGAAGTTGGTTGTGTGCCGGCACCACCAGGAAGCCATAAGGCATTCTGGGACGCTGCCTGGAAGCCACAAGGCATTCTGGGGTGCGATGTGGTCAGTGAAGTTGGTTGTGTGCTGGCACCACCAGGAAGCCATAAGGCATTCTGGGACGCTGCCTGGAAGCCACAAGGCATTCTGGGACATGATACGGCTGCTACAAATGACAAAGTAGGTTGCAGTAGTAAAAAGATTGAGAAGCACTGGTGTATGACATGTGCAGGAGAGCTTTCAGCTCCTTGAAATAGTGTGCTGTGTGGGGAGGCACTCAGGCAATGGTCCAAGATGTAAGAATAGGGATACTATTATAAGAACACAATATGTTCCTTATTTTCATTTGTGCAATGTTGGAGGGCATGCCCCATACCGTGAAATTGTCCGTAACTAGTTATTTCTGGTGCAAACTTTTGCACCTCCTGTGAGTCAATGTGGCAATAATAGCTAAGAAGGAAGCACATATTTACAGTTTCTCTCTGTGGCAGATTTAAAATGTGTCTGGCAAGAAGCCTCCCCCCCCCCACCTCCTTTACATACTCCCATTTGTGTAATGGGGAACTATGAAAATGTGAAAAAGATGATTATCTACACTTTCTCTCAAGCAGAGGAAGACTAGCCTGCAGAAATCTTCTTTTCTCTGCAAAGACGCCAGCATGGAAACTGCAGGTGTTTAGCGCAGAATCCTGATCCTAGAGATTAACTAATTGCACAGTCATCAATCATTTTCACTGCATAACCAAGCCCCGTCTCCCGTCTTCTCCCGTCAAGGGCTCCCGTCTTCTCCCACCCTTCGCCAATTCCCTTCGTGATTTAACAGTGCTGTTTTAATGGCTAGATACGGCTCCGAGGAGGATTATACTGAATTTATTGGGAGGGCAATTTGAACACTGGTAGGATAGTTTGTTTTAAAGGTCAACTTGCAAATCAAAGTGAAACCACCTGAGAAAAAACACTTAGTTTAATCACAATAAGAAAACATGGCATCCGCTCAGCCGTGGCCCATCACAAGGCTCCCATTTACGGAGATGAGCTATGACAAAAGTTTTCCTGGGAAACATGTGGCCAGTCTCTCGTTGAGACTGCCAAAAAAATAATTTCCAGGCAGTAATGCTTTAGACTGCAGCTGTGATGTTTAAAAGCCATTTGGCAGATCCAAATATGCAGAGTTTTTGAGCAAAACCACCAGTGGAGTACTGTGAGATGCAGCAAGCTGGACTAGATGGCCCTTGGCCAGATCTAGCAGGCCTCTTCTTATGAAGAAGGTATGGAGCTTCTCCTTCTATTGAGAAAAATACGTTTTGTTCATTGTCTGCTATGTATTCCTCCTTCATTCCTCTAAGGAACTCAAGGAAAGAAGGAAGACAGATGGGATGTTCCTGAGAAGTGTGATATGAGCATCTCCAAGGCCACCTATTGCACTTCATAGCTGAGCAAGAATTTGAACCCAAGTCTTTCCCATTCACTTTAGTGCTCTACCTGCTACACCACCCTGGATTTTCCTTGCTGGTGTAAGGCAGCATTTATCACTGCTGAGAGGCACGGTGGCTTAGCGGTTAAAGACACTGGACTGTCAGCTGGAAGGTCAGCAGCCAAGGATTTTGAGACCCCGGAGCTGCTGATCAGGGTGAACTCCTGTTACCTGCCTCAGCTCCTGCCAACCTTGCAGTTCAAAAGTATGTAAATGCAAGTAGATAAATAGGCACCACTTCCGTGGGAGGGTAACAATGTTCCATGCGCTTCGGTGTTTAGTCATGCTGGCCACACAACCATGGAAGATGTCTTTGGCAACACTGGCTCCCTCGGCTTGGAAACAGAGATGAGCACCACCCCCTAGAGTCGGACACGACTGTGCAGAGGAAACCTTTATCTTTTTACCTTTTAGTGTTTCTCAAAGGATGGGTCAGGGCCCACTTGGTGTTTCCTGACCTGATTTCTGATGGGACCTGCAGAGCCTCCACTCAAAGCATGGATGGAAAGATCAGATAACCATGTGCCTAAAAATCAGACATTTGCTGACTGTCCTGCAAAGAGCTGAGCTCCCACAGTCTGCAAGCTTGTGTAAATTTAGGGAGATAAATGTCGGAGCATCTTTTTTCTGGCAGACCTGCACTGTATCCAGCGCAGGGTAGGAAGTGGATCCTGTGCAACTCAGAATAAGGGAATTTATTTCCCCTTACCCTGTGTCACTCAGCAGCCACCTCAATGGGGCTTCGTGGATCTGCACCAGCTGAATTGCTGGCGCAAATCTGAGCAGCCCGGAGTAATTCCAGGCTGCTCAAGATGGGGGTTAGGATCTAGCCTAAGACCCAGAGCCTGATCCCACTCTCCTCCTGGGCCCAATTTACCCACCAGCTCGCCAGCCACCCTCCTCCCCCTGCCTCTAAACACCCCCCTTCCACCCTTCCCAAACCCCACCCTGGCACCAACCGCCCTCAAACAACATAACCTTACCTTCTCTGGGTGCCCCAGAGGCTGGATGCGGCCTCCATGGACAGGCGCACATCCTCGCTTTGGTCCAACCAACTCCTAAGGAGACACAAATGCATCTTACAGCACATTTATAATAATAATAATAACAACAGGTATTTATATACCGCCTTTCTTGGTCTTTATTCAAAACTTTATTCAAGGCGGTTTACATAGGCAGGCTTTATTAAATCCCTATTAAATGGGGATTTTTACAATTTCAAAGAAGGTTCTTTCTTTCAAGAAAGACTACATTCAAGGTGTTTCATTCCGATCTGGCTTCACATTCTGGCCTCCATCCTCCCACGCTCAGAGCAGATGGAATTGCTCAGCTTGTCAGCTGCTCCAAGGTCGCACGGTGCCGGTGGCCTCGAACTGGTGACCTTGTGGGCCGGCACCAGTCCAAAGAGCGCTCTGGGTTGCTTTCTCAGCCCCTCAAGCCTTGAGGATATTCATTACCATAAATGGATCAAGTTTTTGGGCAAATAAATCAATAAAACATTGCTTGTAAATGAATAAATAAAAATATTTCTTTCTCAATCACCTTTTTTTTTTTAAAGTCTCGAAAAGCTAGGTGGGTCCTGACAGAACAGTGATTTTCAACCAGTGGGCCATGGTGCATTGGTGTGCCGCGAATGGTCTACAGGTGTGTCACGGGAGTTTGGGGGAGGGTCATTTATTAGTAGGGCCAATGGGGGTGTGAGCCCCCCCCCCATCTGCAACATGATACATCTTGTCCAAATCTTGTCAGTGTGCCATGATATGAAAAAAATAAATTGAAAGTCACTGTGATGGAGTGTCATTTTAAAATATGGGTCCCGGTGCAAAAATGTTTGAGAACCACTGGTGTAGGGTATAACTATGAGTAGTATAACTACTAGGGTATAAGTGGACTCGTATGTCCACTTTCTCATAAGATATTCCAAATGGGATGGTACAAAAACTGAATTTTACATTATGCAAAAAATTTTCTCCTCTATTTTTGTCCTTTCTGGCAAAGTGCAGTAGAAGCTTTAAAATCCCCTTTTCATTACTTAAACCAGTGCTTGGCAGTTGTCTGCCTGCGTTTTGTAAATAATTTTATGTAACGTACTGTGCTCAAGAGTTCCTCCATTTGGACAACCGAAATGCCTTGGCCCTTTGAACAATGTGAAACGCTCACTTTTGATGGTGTCATATATTTATAGTCTCTGTGTTATATAATGAGGATTACTTACTTTTGTCCAACAAAGTGCATGTTTCATTTGCAAACTGCTCAGTGCGCTGCCTGTGTAATGCAGTTGGAGCACTGAGTTTTTCCAGCCATAATTGGTGTTTCTGCGCATGAAGCTTTTCAACAGACCCTTATTTTGCAAATCTGATTACATTATTTGAACTCAAGGAAAAAAAGGGGGGGAATTGGAAAACAAGCTACATCGTTAGAGTCACCATCTACGAACACATCCTCCAGCTAAGACGTTTTGCATTTGCCTCTGTAAAATTCAGGCTTTATTGCCCCTCCAGGGAAAGAGATTTCCACAGTTGCCGAAACTTGATGTGTGTTATTTAGGGCATATCCATGCTAGAGATTTAAAACTGGTTTAGCAGTTATTCCCTATTCCCAGTCAAATGCAGTTCTGCAGTTTTCCAAGGGGGAAGTTAAGACAGTTGCCAAAAGTCAAGAAACCACCCCCTGCTCAAAATCCAAAGACCCCATGACGTTTCGAGTGGTATAAAACGCTGTTCCAGAACCACCATTCAGAGCGCAATACCATAGTCTTTCGAGACTGAAGGTTGCCAACAACAACAAAAAGTATATAGTGCTGATGGAAGTTTAGTGTGCTTGCTTATTTAACCCATTTCTGTCCAGCCCAGGTTTACACATTTGGTCCCTGTTGCGCATATGCAACATTGGGCAAAAATGACTTTAAATACTTTTATCCTCTCTTTCTGTCCCATTAAAGGGACTGACAAGGTGATCATGTTGCCCATTCAGTTCTTGACGGAGGAGCCCATCCCCACTTGGAAAGGAGAAATTCTACAGGTGTAGCATATGTTTAGGACTGCTGGCCTGTAAAGAGAACAGCTGCTTTTCCTGAATTTCTCCCTTTGAAAAACAGAGGCTTTCCTAAACACGGGAAAGCAAATCCTACCTTTGGTGTGCTATGAAGATATAACCTGAATCTGTGGCATGATCACTTACATTTAAAGTATAGACTGGCTTTTGCCTTTCTGGAGGGTTCAGAGTCAGCCATAACTTATGATCCTATGTGACTATAAGCTTTTGTTGGTCTGCTTACTGCTGCCAGACTCTCTCTGTTGTGGTTCCTGTAATACTGTCTAATTGTTTTATGATGTCATTGGAGGATTGGTTTTAAATTATGTTCCAAATTTTTTGCCGGCTTCTGAAGGTGAGGGGAAAGGCAAATATCTTAAGATAAATTAATGCATGGTTCCCAAACTTTTTAGCACCAGGACCCACTTTTTAAAATTACATTCTATCAGGACCCACCTAGCTTTACAAGACTAAAAAAAGCTTCACTTTCCCAGCTGATTATCCTTTTTACTATGGTGGAGGGGGGAGGGACTGCCTTCTGGAGCATTTGTTGATCTCTACATTCATCAGATTGGGATCGTTCTGGTGGCCTTGAGTTTCCCTTCACCTGGCCTTCCATAAGAGCCAAGGCACAGTTGCCTACTTGCATATAAAAATGCATGTGTGGTTCAGTTTCACTTTCCATAGGGCTCAATACATTTTACTTATCAGCTTGTCGGTTTCGCGACCCACCAAAAATCAGGTTGTGACCCACTGGTGGGTTTCAACCCACAGCTTGGGAACCACTGAACTAACTAATTAACAACTCAGCCCCACATATCTCCCTGTGAGGTGATGCAGTGGTGTCTAAATGGCACCCACTGCATCCTGCAGAGTTTTGCCTTCCAGATGCCTCCTCAAGGTCAGCCCCCACTGTCCCCAGAGGATCAACCTGAACCTGCAGCATCGATATCACTGGCACCAGTCCAGGTTGAGAGGTGAAGGCGGGCAAAGCTGCAGCTGAACTCAGCACCTTCCTAGGCACAATCTCCTCCTCATTCTGCCTATCCCCATCTCAATCCACCCCTTCTCTGACTCCCTCAAGGCCCCTACATAGTCCTACCTATGGTAGTGGGCATCTTTGGTTTGTCACCACACTGACCCAGACACTCACTGTTTCCAGCAGTTGGCAGATTATGCTCTCTGGTATGTGGCCTTTGTGACAACCAGAAAGTGTGTTATGCCACTGGAATGCAGGCTCCAGCACAGGGGCTTAGGTATTGTGGGGGTGCAAAGCACTAAGTTTTGTAGGGAGCCTCATCAAAGCATGCAACGGGCCTCTCCCCCTTCCTTTCTGAGACATTCAAGGCTATGGGAGCAAAACAGAGGCATTTGCCTCTGGGTCTTCTCTGGCATTCGCCTCTGTTGTGCACCCACTGCCCAGAATGGCTCGGAAGGGGAGGGACCCCTTGCACGCTGCAGTGAGGCTCCCTACAAAACTTAGCACTATGCATCCCCTCTAGCTACACCACCAATTCTTACTACTCTGATTTCATGCTACTGTGTTGCACTCTGCAAAGCTTGAGAAAGACTGGGGAACCATGTGTGATTACAGAACGTACATTTGCCTTGTTCGTAGTTTGTGTTTTGTTAGTTGTGTCGCTGAAAGCAAAAAAAAAACAAAACTGCTGAAACTACCTCTTTCGAGAGAGATGAACTTGGACAGGGCAAATATTGCTCAGTCCTAAACAGACCGCCCCTCTAGTCCCCCAGGAGAGCACAAGTTTAAGCTAAGCACATTTCTAGCTAGTCTTTCCGAACCCAACAGTGCAAGGCAATTTCCAGCATTAAAACAGAATAACTTACAGCCCAATCCTATCCATACTTTCCTGGGAGTAAGCCCCACTGACTTTAATGAGACTTACTTCTGAGTAGACATGCAGAGGATTGGGCTGCCTGGCTGCAATCTTTTACACACTTTCCTGGGAGAAAGCCCTATAGAACACAGTGGGACTTACTTCTGAGGAGACATGCATAGGATTGTGCCCTATGTAATAATAAGAACAAGCAATCAAAAAACCTAACTAAAACAACAGAGGACAACTGAAACCATTTGAACCCACAGTCATTTCCCAGCAAAACAAATGTAACCCATTCTTCTTTTTCTTCCCTTCTTAACTTTAAACCTTTTTCTTTTATATTCCAGGAGCTCTTGGTTCCTCTTTAATGCCCCTTTCCTTTCCTCCCTGCTTTTTTTTTTTCCCTTTTAAAAATTGGTTTAATATTTTTATGTGATTTTATTATGTTTTTGCAAGCACTGGGACCGCTGAATGTATTATTGTGTTTTGCAAAGCGCCCCAAGCACCAGCTGGCAGCAGGAGGGGGGTGACATATAATTAAAATTTTTATTTGCTGTCCCCTGCAGCTTTCACTGCGGAACATGGCAGCCAAACGAGGGCAAGCACTGCTCTTAAACGAAGATACATGTACCCTGTATTTGGGTCATCATAGCAGGGAGATAAAAGCATCAGGCTGTTTTTCCCCCCACCGTTCCAACTAGATTCTAATAAACAAGCTAAGTTTCTAAATTATTGTAAGCAGCAGCTTTAACTCAGAGCTGGCAGTCATGTACTTAGTGTATTTGAAAAGGTCTTTTGAAAAAGAAGAAGACCGAGGGAGCTTTGATCAGGGAGTTGATTTCCTAGATTAACTTTCCATGCGTCAGATCTCCCCACCACCGCCTGTAGAAATTCCACTCGCACGTAGCGGGAAGCAGGGAGAAGAGACTGGAGCCTACACATGGAGCTTGCTGGAAGCTGTATTGATGTGACAGTAAGTTCCTTGTTTAGCATCAAGTGGGCAGGGACCTATCCAAGACAGTGACCAGCCTGACTGTTGGGTAGAAAACAGGCACAGGAAGATAAGGAAGTGAACCCCAAAAGTGCTGAGCCGGGTTGGCCTGAGGGCAATTTGGCCCATCCTGCGCCTGGAAGGGCCCTGCACTGGGGTGGCAAGTGGAGTGCCCACAGCCATCATCTCACTCTGAAGCTGACACCCTGTTCTGCCAAATCCCAATCCACTTGGCCTTGTGCCCACTTAAGGCTGATTAGTTTCCCTGGTGAAACTCACCAGTGCAGCAAGCAAAAGTCAGAGTCCAAGTCCAGTCCACAGATGCCAAGTAAACCAGTCCAATCAATCAGAGTTGCCAAATCCAGAGCCAATAAGCCAAGTTACAGTTCAAGGTCAGTTCCTGGTAGGTCAGTCAAATCCATCAGGGTGTCCAAGTCCAAAGCCAAAGTCCAGTCACAGTCACAGTCACAGTCACAGTCACAGTCACAGTCACAGTCACAGTCACAGTCAGATTCCAAATTCCATAAGCCAAGTCAGTCTCCTCTCCAACCTGCACTCCTTCAAAACCCACAAACCCTTTCTGCCTCAGGTACTCCTTATATCCCTGAGGGCCCTATTGCCTTCCAGTGGCTGCAGCTGTGCAGCACACTCTGCTGGATGCCCAGGCCTTACCCTTAAAGGGGCCACTGCTGACACCACATCCACCTCCTCGCCAGTTCTTCCGTGATTCCAATACACACCCCAGCATGGAATCTTTCATGCTGAGATGTCACAAGGGGAGCACAGCAAGCAGAGCATTGCCACTGGACAACCCTCCCCCCCACCCACCAACCCCAGTTGGCTTGAAATTGGCACCCCTGGAAGCAGCTGGCAGTGACTATGCTCTGGGGTGCAAAAATCTGGGGGAGTGGGGGGGCACAAAAATGTTTAGCATTGAGCGCCACAGCTCCTAAGGCTGGCCCTGGAGCTGAGAAATGTATTCCATTCTTTTTACCCAAACACACACTTTATAGAGTTGTTGCCTGCTGCATTTTGAATAGCCCTTCCTCAGAGACGATGTCCTGTTTTTGGACAGTGTTTTCCTTATGGACAGAACATTTTCACATGCAAACAAACAACAACAAACCACTGGAATTAAAAATAAAACTTAGAATTATACCCGCCTTACAGCAACTTTTGAGTTTCATGTCCTTAGATCTTCCCCCCAGTTTAAGAGCTTCCCCTCCTTCCTTTTGCTGTCGTTTTTAGGATGTGAATACACTGGCAGCCCACCTGCCAGTTATAACCCAAGAGCCCGCCCCCCCCCCCAAAAAAAATACTTCAAAAGACTAGCAAATCAACTTGGCTGCACTTGGCTGCACATCTGGGGTGTGGCTGTTATCCTAGAATGGTGAGACTGATTACTGAACGTAGGAAGCTGTCTTGTATTCAGTTAGGCTTATGCTCCATCTTGCAAATGATGGACTCCTTTGTTTGATGGTGGCTCTCTAGGACAGCAATTTTTAACTTGTCTCATCTCACGGCTCACTGACAAGGTGCTAAAATTTTCAGGGCACGTCACCAGTTTCTTTGACAATTAACAAGGCACACCATGCTGCCAGCAAGGAGCTCACTTCCCCCAAAACCCCTACTAATAAATTTGCCTTCCCCAGACACCCATGGCACACCTATGGAACATTTTTTTTTTCCCGAGAGTTCAAAACCTTTATTGGCATTAACCTATGGAACATTCGTAGCACACTAATTGAAAATCACTGTTTTGGGATCTTGGCAGAGGGGCTCCCCAACTGGGCTAGCCTTGTTTGCAGACAATGGCCAGAACCTTCTGCACACAAGTTGTATCATCAACAACTTTGCTACCACTCTACATCTGATAGTTTTTTTTTTGGGGGGGGCAACCCCCAAAATCCTCCAAAATGGTTTGCACTGCATCCATACCCTTCCAACCGCTCACATCCATGTCCTATTACGGCCCTCAAAATCTTAAAATAGTATATTAGAGCTAAGTAGTTACCCAGATAAGAAAGGCTATCAGATACAATTTAATCCAGTTAGGTTACCTCCGAACACCTGTCAAAGTCACTTTGAGTTGCTCCTGCCAGTATGCTTATATCAGCAAAAATCTTAACTGCACCCCAGGTGGAGGTGCAAAAAGATGCCAAACATGAACTGAATAAAATGGTAATATGAATGTATTTAACGCAGTTGGGGTAGGAAGATGAATAGACAGCACTCCTAAAGCACACTTTTACTTACAAGTAAACTCTCCTTTACATGTGAGTCCCATTAAACTCAGTGGAACTTTCTTCAAAGTAAACTTGAACAGGATGAGACTGTAAATGTTCTATCTGCGTAAATCACAGACAGTTCATTGGCTTCTGGAGCTAGTACCAGAGGTTTTTGTGTGTGTCATGGTCCTGAAGCTATGTGATTATCTTAATATGGGTGGGTGTCTCATATCCGTGGATTTTGCATCTGTAGATCTGGCTCAACATGGGTCCACCAGACCCACATGGAGCCAGACTTGGCCCCACCTGAGCCCTCCGGAGGCAACTGGAGCACAGAGGGCTTAAGGGGCTAATTGGTCAGAAAGCCTAAGGGGCTGATCACGGATTGGATTATCCACAAATTTTGGCATCTGTGGGGGCCTGTGAACGTATCCCCCACGGATACCAAGGCCCTGCATGTGCATATCAACTGTGTCAACACACCTTCATCTAATTTGATACTCTCAGACTCCAACAGGACTGGTGCTGTTGTACAGCGAAGGCCGATTCTCATCTCTATTCATTGGGCCTTACATCTAGGAGACCGTATCATAATATCTTTTTGTGTGGCTCCCAGCACAATGTGAAATCTGCCCTAACTGTGCCCCATGGGAAATATTGCAGCACAATGAATGATAATGAGGTACATAAGACTGGCTAGGTATACAGCTGCAAACAAGGACTAAATTGAATTTAGACATCTGTCTCCATCATCAAAGATTTGCCTGGTGCAACTGCCTTTGAATTCACTTGCCGAGAAAATTGCAAAAGAGAAATGAGGAGGTGTTATTCTCGCCAGGCCTAATGACAAGTCACAGAAAGTATTTGCTTGCCACCCCCCTCCAAGAAAAGTTCCTTTGTTTCTTACTACATATTGACTTTTTCTTCCTATACAGATTATTTTTCGAAAAATCAGCGATGTCAAAAAAGAAGAGGAGGAGCGCTTGCGTCAGAAAAACGAAGTGACTTTGAGTATCCCGGTGGACCACCCTGTGAGGAAGCTCTTTCAGAAATTCAAGCAGCAGAAGGAAATGCGGAACCAAGGCACGACAATCATCGACCCGGAGAGGAACACCCTCCAGGTGGAGACCCGGACCATGCAGAATGGTGCCTCCATCACCGGCACAAGTGTGGTGACTGTGTCTCAGATCACACCCATCCAGACATCACTGTCCTATGTGAAAACCAATGACCCCATCAAACAGAACAACAGGGATGCCCTGGAGCTCAAGCCCAATGGGGGCAATGGGGACCCCAAATGCCTCAAGGTGACCAGCCCTGTGAGGATGAAAAATGGGAATGGGAAAGCTTGGCTTCGACTCAAGAACAACATGGCGGGCCAGGAAGAGAAAAAGGAAGACTGGAATAATGTCACAAAGGCTGAGTCCATGGGGTTGTTGTCTGATGACCCCAAGGGTGCCGAGGTGGAGAACGGTGTAACGAAAAACCCACTGAGGAAAACGGATTCTTGTGACAGTGGGATCACTAAAAGTGACCTTCGATTGGACAAAGCGGGTGAGAACCGGAGTCCCCTGGAACACAGCCCTATTCAAGCAGATGCAAAGCACCCGTTTTACCCCATCCCTGAACAGGCCTTACAAACTACCCTCCAGGAGGTCAAACACGAACTCAAAGAGGATATTCAGCTGCTAAGCAGTAGAATGACTGTCCTGGAGCAGCAGGTGGCCGAGATTTTAAAAATATTGTCTGAAAAGAACACGTCGCAGGCACCTTCTCCTAAATCCCGTTTACCTCCTCAGCTACCGTCCCAAATACCTTGTCAGGATATTTTTAGTGTTTCGAGACCTGAGTCACCTGAGTCCGAGAAAGATGAAATCCGCTTTTAATAGACGCCTGTTTCTCTTTATATACGTATACGAAGGGTATACTGCAGAATAGGCGGGCGTACACAGAAGCTCACGTAAACACTCACACATATAATGTACTCGTATACGTATATATATGTGACGTGTGTATAGAGAGTAAATATATATAAATATATATAAACATATATATATATATTTTCACTTGCATTCGATATGACTTGAACACACACAAAAAAATGGATTTTGATATGTAAATATTGCATGTCCAGCTGGATTCTGGCCTCCCAAAGATAACTGTTATTAACATAGATATTGCTTGTACAATATGCAGTTGACTGCATGCACACTTTCAATTTATTTATAATCTCTATTATGGAATAAAAGGATGAATTTTGTTAAAAAAAAAAAAAAAAAAGCTGGCAATGTGGTATTTAAAGAATCTGGGATTATTAGTAGCCTGCCAATATTTCACATATTGTCTTTGTTGAATTGAGCTTTTTATTTTATAAGAAAAATCTACTATGTCAGGGACAGATACGCCCGAGAAACCAGCTGCATCTCGCCTTGTAAATGGCAAGCTTAGGAGGCTTGTAATGCCTTTCTCAAACATTATGAGACCACATTCTTTTTTGGTTCAGATTGAAAGCTGGGGGAGGTGGGGGCTCATGCAGGTGCAGGTGAGCTGAATTTGAATGTCCATTTGGGTGAAAATAACCTATCTGAGCTAATCTGGTGTGGGGGGGGCACTCTCAGGTATGAGGAAGGTTTCTGGACCAGGTGCCAACTAAAAATGTATTGATTTCCTGGTGGTCCAGAAATTACTGCTCTAGTTATTTGTTCCATACATGCGGAATAGCGGCAACAGCAAAAATGGAGTTTTGTCTTTGTCACACTCTGGTGTGACCAACAAACTGGCAAAAAGGATGGTGCTGACAGTGGTGTCTTTTGGGTTCAGTGGTGCTTATGTAAGGGCCTACATTCTGAAATGCAGGGGTAAGGGGAGTGAAATCCTCTTTCCCTGCCGAATCAGAGATAATCAAGTGACAAATATGTGATTACTGCGGGCGCACGTATTTAGCCTAGTCATAAGACTATAAGGACAGCCCCGCTGGATCAGGCCATAGGCCCATCTAGCCCAGCTTCCTGTATCTCACAGTGGCCCCACCAAATGCCCCAGGGAGCACACCAGACAACAAGAGACTTGCATCTTGGTGCCCTCCCTTGCATCTGGCATTCTGACATAGCCCGTTTCTAGAATCAGACGGTTGCACATACACATCATGTCTTGTAATGTGTAATGGATTTTTCCTCCATAAATTTGTCCAATCTCCTTTTAAAGGCATCTAGGCCAGATGCCATCACCACATCCTGTGGCAAGGAGTTCCACAGACCAACCACACGCTAAGTAAAGAAATATTTTCTTTTGTCTGTCCTAACTCTCCCAACACTCAATTTTAGTGGATGTCCCCTGGTTCTGGTGTAATGTGAGAGTATAAAGAGCATCTCTCTATCCACTTTATCCTTCCCATCCATATGCAACATATAGCCAGAAAAGAAACATATAGCCAGCAGCAACATATAGCCAGAAAAGGTAGGCTTTCAACTGACAGTGGAAGACATGCACTGAGGGATCCTGGGAGGCCTGAGGGAGGCAAAGCCCACAGGAGTATCCATAGGAGATAAGAGGCTCTGGAGTAGAACATTAAGCCCCACCTGCATGGGGAAGTCTGCGTCCTTTGATAGCAAAAGCAGGTATAAGGGGTTCCATCTTCACTTTTAGCTTTTATCTTTCATCATCACTGCTAAACTTGCTGTGCCTCTTTTTTCTTTAATCCCATTTTAATCCGCTGTCTTTTGACTTTAGTGAATGTCCCCCGTTCTGGTGTTATGTGAGATTGTAAAGAGCATCTCTCTATCCTCTCTATTCTTCCCCTGCACAATTTTGTATGTCTCAATGATGTCCCCCCTCAGGCGCCTCTTTTCTAGGCTGAAGAGGCCCAAACGCCTTAGCCTTTCCTCGTAAGGAAGGTGCCCCAGCCCAGTAATCATCTTAGTTGCCCTCTTTTGCACCTTTTCCATTTCCACTATATCCTTTTTGAGATGTGGCAACCAGAACTGGACACAATACTCCAGGTGTGGCCTAACCATTGATTTGTACAATGGCATTATAATATTAGCTGTTTTGTTCTCAATACCTTTTCTAATGATCCCAAGCATAGAATTGGCCTTCTTCACTGCTGCCGCACATTGGGTTGACACTTTCATCGACCTGTCCACCACCAGCCCAAGATCTCTCTCCTGATCTGTCACAGACAGCTCAGAACCCATTAGTCTATATGTGAAGTTTTGATTTTTTGCCCCAATGTGCATGACTTTACACTTACTGACACTGAAGCGCATCTGCCATCTTGCTGCCCATTCTGCTGGTTTGGAGAGATCCTTCTGGAGCTCCTCACAATCACTTCTGGTCTTCACCACTCAGAAAACCTTGGTGTAGTCTACAAACTTAGTCACAATAGAGTGCATTGCATAGGGCAATGGATCTTCACAGACAGTGGTGTAGCTAGACAGGGTGCAAAGCACTAAGTTTTGCAGGCGCCTGAATGCGCCATGCAAGCGGCCCCTCCCCTTCAGAGCCATATAGGGCAGTTTTGCTCCCATCACCTGGAATGGCTCCAAGGGGGAGGGGCCGCTTGCATGGTGCCTGCAAAATTTAGTGCGTTGCACCCCCACTAGCTATGCCACTGATCACAGAGATCTTTGGTATTGGCTGCAACATTATTTCATTTCTGCAGCTACGAGAACATATGCAGGGGACCAAAGTTTCAAAGGGAAAGCAATGGGTGAACAGTTGTATCTAACATGCAAACTCAGACTCAATATATTTTCTCATAACTAGATCTCAAGAGTCTCTGGCTGCAATCATATGTGCATTAACCTGAAAGCATACTCCATTGAACTTTGTGGGATTAACTTCTGCATAATCATGCATAGCATCTTGCTATTTGTCACTCTTGTAGAAGCTCCCAATTCCATCCCATTCTATCCCCAGACAGGCAAAATCACCGGGGTCAGGTTGAGGAGTGGGTAGAGTAAGTCAATTTGAATTCAAGCTAGAAATGAATATGTAGAATTTTAATGCTCACCTTCCTCTTGAAGCAAGAATTCATGTTCCCAGGCCCAGCCCAAGCAAGTTTTACTAGCCTTTCTAGCATGGAGAGTGCAAGTGTGTGATAAATTTTAAGTTAGGGGCAAAGAAGACCATTTATTTCGAGTGGCTGGTACCCACTTAATTCAAACTTGGATTGCGGCTGTAAAGTCCTGCCCGCAAAGGTAGTATTTTTTGCATTTCCTAAGACTGCAATACCAAGTACACTAAACATGATTGAAACAGCCAACTGTGGAGCCCTTCAAAGAAAAACCCTTTAAATATTGTTTTGTGAATTGGGCCACAGTAGCAGCCGTTTGCTTTCACATTATCAGATCTGATCACATGGATGATGCGAGGCCATTCAAGGCGGTGCCTCCGTTTTGCTCCCACAAAGTTCCCGGAATGGCTCAGAAGGGGAGGGGCTGCTTGCATGGTGTGGTGAGACTTCCTGAGAAATTTAGCGCTTCGCACCCCCTCTAGCTACGCCATTGGCGGCAGGTCAGGCTGAATGGAAGAGCCAACACGAATGAAAGAATGCATTCATTTGGTCTGAAGCAGTATGGACTGTAGCTGCTTGAACAGAATTACCTAAAAGGCATTTAAGAAGAGCCAAGCTGGATCAGGCCAAGGGAGGCCCACGCCGGCTCAAGCCAGAATTAGGATTGGGTTGTAAGCAAATCTTCATTGAGGCTTTACTTAGTAGCTGGTTATGTTGAATCTGCTGTTCTGTTGTATCTGTTACAGCCCAATCCTAATTTGCTCTGTAAGCAGGCAGGCTGGTGTGCCTGTGTTGTATGCAGTGCAAGTTTGGGGCCAAGAGCAGCACAGCTCAAGGGAAGGGGAATCGCTTCCCCTTACCCCACGTCTCCGTACCCTTGCAGTGGCCGCAGTGGGTCTTCTCAGCTCTGAACCACCTCAAGAGGTGGCACAGATCCGAGCAGAATGGAGAGACAGAGGCTGCTCCGCACTGCCCCAGAAGGAGGGTCAGGATCCAGCATAGCCGCCAGGTCCTGACCCCGCCTCCTACTTCCTACCCGCCTGCCGCAGGGAACACTCACTGCCCACTCTCCCCGCCCTGGAATGCTTCCCTCCTGCCTCCTTCCTGCCCTCCCTACGCCCCTTCCAGACCCCTGCGCCGGCTGGTGCAACTTACCCGTCCTCTGGGATCCGCGGTGGTGCAGGGAGGCCGGTGCACATGCGCTGGCCTAACTCCCTTTGGAGTGGTGCAAAAGTGCTTTACAGCATTTCTGCAACACTCTTGGACCAGCGCAAGTCGCACCTGCCCAACTCTCCCTTTGGATTGTGCCCTTAGTTTTACATACTGTGTTTGTTATTAAAGAGAATGCCAAGTCAAGAACTCAACTCTCTCTCTCTCTCTCTCTCTCTCTCTCTCTCTCTCTCTCTCTCTGTATGTGTGTGTATTTATATTGCCATAGTCCCACCCTGATTTAATAATAATAATAATAAAACTTTATTTTTATCCCGCCCTTCTCCCAAAAAGGGACCCAAGGATTTAGACGTGACTCATTTCATGTTGACTTTTGATCAGTATTTGTAATAAAGAGAAATCCACAGAATCAGGTCCCTGAGCAAGAGCACCTCATCCTTGATCACCTTCCTCATTCTGATTCTTCCTAGTCCAGTAATCGGAAGGGCTCCAATGAAGCCCGTTCTCCTAGAATTCATTTTATAGTCCTTTACCCAGATTCTTTCCAATTGGCTTCTTCCATCAATTGTACCTTTAAAAAAAAGCAGTTTACCACCATGATAACTCCTCCTTAAGCCTGTCTTTGTGAGTTCCTCTTCATTTCCTTTGGCAGAGCTTAAGGCTTTGCTGCACACATTTTTCCCAGTTAGATCAGGGTGGCTTCCCTTTCTGCCTCCTCCTAGCTTGACATTTCAAGGGAGGACGTTCTTTTTCACACCAGCCCTCGCTTTCTTTCTAACCAGTTTGCAACCCTATTTATCACCTCACTCAGTGCCAATAACTGCATTCACAAGGATAACGTGTTTCGTGATTGGGGTGACTTAAGCCCAGCTGGCTGCACATTTTTTCCTGAGCTAGCAAACATTTTTAGCAGCTTTCACATCCCACCTCATCCAATCCTGCACCAGCAGTACATACAGTACTACATGAGTGCTTCTCTCCTAACTGGGCTATCTACAACATCAACAGACTGGAGCATGTGAGTGAAATGTACAGCAGTAGGAAATTGCAAGGATACGCTCCTAAAAATGCAACAGATTCTGCAGGATTGGGGGGGGGGGATATGCATAATTCTGTCACCTACTCCATGAACATTCATCATGCTGGACTCATATATAGCTGATCTTGTGGTAAACTGGAGGGGAGAGGCAGGTCTCTAAGATATTGACGTCCAAGTCTTCTCCACTTTTCGGTAAGAAGTTCCAAAAAAGTGTGCTGGCTGGGTTTTGTTTCATCTGGATCAGGGGTGTCCAAACTTTTTGGCAGGAGGGCCATATCATCTCTCTGACACTGTGTCAGGGGCGGAATTAATTTACATTTCAAATTTGAATAAATTTACATAGATGAATATATTAGAGATGGAACTTGAATGAAGGTCTTGCAATAGCTCAAGGCCTATAAAAGTCCTTGCCACAAATCAAGGCTAGCCTTTCCTTCACTGCCACTGCTGCATTATAGACGTGAAACAGCAAGCAGTGGAGGGAACACTTGTCCCACAGCTCATGCAAGAGGTCAATCAGTCATCTTCACACTGATAGCAGTTGCGTCAGGCCAGCATGGGCTCCAGCAAGTCTCCGGAGGGCCAGATGCTCATTGGAGACTGAGGGCTCTCCGCCGGCCTGGTTGTGAGTCCCTGAGGGCTGCAAGTGGCCCCTGGGCTGGGGTTTGGGCACCCCTGATCTGGATGAAAGAACATCAGAGGCAAATGGTGTCTTGGAAAAATTTGTTTTACTTACAAATTTGAAAATTGAGCCTAAATGCAAAAATCAGGCACCCTTATAAGGTACAGAGAAAAACTTGCAATCTTAAGGAATTTCCGGTCTTGAGCTAATTCCCAGTTCTCTTGCTCAGACTGCAGAATTCCTTTCTTTCTTTCTTTCTTTCTTTCTTTCTTTCTTTCTTTCTTTCTTTCTTTCTTTCTTTCTTTCTTTCTTTCTTTCACACTGATGAAGAGACCACTCAAAGCACAAGGGAGAGATTGTTCCTTTTTTCTGTTTGGACTTTTCTTATGAAAATGTCCAATATTATTCTTTCTTGCTCTTACTTGCTCTGAATGACTCATCATCATCATCATATAGTCATAGCCCATAGCCCAATCTCTTTGACTGTATAGCATCATGAAGCCCCCCAGTTCCCTGTCTGTGTTGATTCAGGTGAAAGTGTTTGTGTGACTAATTCAGAAAGGATAAGGAAGCAGCAACTGGGGTGATGGTGTCAAACCAGAATGGATAAAGATCTATATTCACACAACTGAGACCTCTGTTTGGGCCTCTTCAGTCTAGAAAAGAAGCACCTGAGGGGGAACATGATTGAGACATACAAAATTATGCAGGGGTTGGATAGAGAGACTCTCTTTTCCCTCTCACATAACACCAGAACCAGGGTACATCCACTAAAGTTGAGTGTTGGGAGAGTTAGGACAGACAAAAGAAAATATTTCTTTACCCAGTGTGTAATTAGTCTGTGGAATGCCTTGCCACAGGAAATGGTGACAGCATATTGCCTAGATGCCTTTAAGAGGGGATTGGACAAATTTCTGGAGGAAAAGTTCATCGTGGGTTACAAGTCATGGTAGGTATGTGCAAGGTAGAGGTAGGCTGCCTCTAATTGCCAGATGCAGGGAAGGACACCAGGACGCAGGTTGTGTCTGTTGTTTAGTATATTCCCTGAAGCATTTGGTGGGCCACTGTGAGATACAGAAAGCTGAACTAGATGGGCCTTTGGCCTGATCCAGTGGGGCTCTTCTTATGTTCTTATGTTCTCTTGGAAGGAAATTTCTCTAACACCAAAATAGCTATTTTTGATCCAAAGCAGGAGAATATATTGTACAGTAGATATGTGCTTTTGGTGCCTGAGATTGCTGAAGGGTCATTCATGGGTCCACTGTTTGGCTTACGCTGCAGAGGACTGCAAGGTCAGGCACCAGGATGAAGAGGCAGAATAAACCAGGAGATGGAAGTACAATGTGGAAGGAGTAAGAGGCTAGGTGAGGAGCCTGAACAAGGAGGAAGAGAGTAAACTAGGAAACTAGTTAAGGGGGAGCTCTGGGAAGAGAGTTATTGCACCTGCAAAGAACAAGGTTAGGTTGAAAGAGCATAATGAGTCCTAGAAGCTCCCTGCTTCCAGTATCTAACTAACAGGTCCTTGCCCAAGGCTGTGTCCTCCTCCCAACAGGCTCTGAAACAGGAAGGCCTTGGGTTGCCAGGCAGACTGGGATGGGCTTGGGCAGCCTTCTGCACAGTTCCAGCATCATTTAGATCCCACGGTCCCAGAAGTTAGAGGAAAGGGTGCAAAGTGGTTTTAGAGGTTCAAGCGGTGAAGAACTGGATCCTCTGGAGTCCTGAGCTTCTCAGATGGAGGAAATTCCAAGCTGTGGTATACCTACGGGCGGGGGAGGGTTTGGGCAGTTGCAGCCATTCTGAGCAGTGAGTTAGTCATCAAGAACTAGGCTATGAGTGATATCAGAGGCATCTGTGAAGCTCAGCTGCCCTTTGGTCTCAGAGGAGGGCCCTTCTGAGTCAGGTCCTGACAGGACAGCCCTAATTACAAGCATAGGAATGATGATTTCTCAAATCATTCACATTCATCAGTACCTCTTTCAAATCAGCACTCGGAGACACAGACTGCTTTATACCATCGCGCAGTAAACTCAATTTATTGAATGGAGCGATGCAGTGTTTGGCTATCAAGAGAGACTTAGCTGCTCAAAATACCAGCTCTCTGGGAGTTTTGGCAAAGCACCAGTAAGACAATAAAGATTTATCTGCAGATCCATCATCCCTGGCAGGGACGTTAATCATGCAAAGCAAGGGGATTTATTGATTGCTATGAAATAGCTTACTTAATGCTAAAAAGCAAGAGTGGCTTTCTGAAACGTCTGGTTTCCCCCATTCCAGTAAAACAGGCTGCAGGAGAGCTTGCATTGATTATCACGGAGAGCGTGGCAAAGAAAATCCGTAATCCATCAATGAGCAAATGGACGATGCTGTAAATACACTTCTGTTCTGAACCATGATGCCGTTTTTACCCATACCTATCAGTTTGCTATTGGACTTATAAAACCTCCTTCTACTGAGTCAGACCATTGATCAGTCTAGCCCAGGGCTGTCTGCTCGGGCAGGTAGTTAGTCTCCAAGCTCTTGACTACTGGAGCCTTTTGTAGTTTTGCAATCTGAGATCCTTCTTAGCAGAGTTTGAACCCGGGATCTTACTCTGCCGTAGTGCTAAGCTACTGCCCTCCATCCTGGAACACGACCAGAAAAGCATTCAGGGGCCATGATGCTTGCCTGTCACCCCTCATTTTATTTATTTTGCTGTATAATCTGCTTTGTCCCCATTTGCTGTGGAAAAGCAATATATAAAAATATTTTTAATAATAATAATGAATCTGAGACAATTGTTATGAGCCTCTGAGACTCACTAGGCAAAAGCCCCTTTAACTCATTCATTTTGATGCTACCCTTTAACACGGCTATTAAACCTGGTAAGTCGTGTCTAAACATCAAACAGTAAACTAAAATCCATCAGCAAGACTTCAATTCAAAGTCTATTATGTACAAATTCAACATCTGAGATTATTGTCAATGTCTGAATATATATATTTTATATAAATTTTCTGCACAATTTTGCTCCAATTTTCATACTAATTTTTCATCAGTCTTCCTTGTCCTAGGAAGGAGAAGCAAGTCCAGGTTCCAATGGCCAAAGGAGGTGGGCAGGCTGGCTGGCAGTAAATGGTTGAGAACTTTTCATAGCCACCTACTGCCAACCAATCTGCCCACCTTTGACCCACTTACAAAGTTAGTGTACACACACACACACCATTCAATAAAAGAAGATGTTCACTGCCCTTCTTCTCTGATCATTTTTATTATTCATGTCATGACCAAGGTGACCAGATGTCCTCTTTTTCCAGGACATGTCCTCTTTTTTAGGCTTGTGTCCTGGAAAAGAACTTAAAATGTCCTCCTTTTCCCTGTGAGCAGGCCCCTGCAGGCAGCACATCACCTTCTTGTAATTAATAAATTATATATAATATAGTTTTATGTTTAATAATAAGTAATATAGTGTTTAAATTAACCAAAGCAATATACAAGTGTTTTGAGTTTTTATTTTGTCGTGCCCTACATTTTTCTTGGATGTCCTACATTTTGGGGTGCCGTGTCCTCTTTTGTGGTTATGACATCTGGTCACCCTGGTCATGACAACTAACTGAAAATAATTTTGCCTTGGGGGGGTGCCAAATGGTATGCCACTGGACAGCGTACTGGATCACCTATAGTGCCCCCTCTGATGACACGTTGGGTCACGGCTGGCCCATCCATGCAACCACCGGATGCAGGTTACATCAGCAGGAGGTTGCAAAGGGTCTGAGAGAACAGTGGATTTGGGGTGCCTTTCACCCTGAGTCTGCCATCATTGCCTCCCTCCAACCTGTCACCAATGCAAGAATGTACTTCCTGCTTGCTTGAGTGAAAAGCAGATAATTTCTCTCCGTATCACGCTTCCAGGTGCACAGCTGTGAGGGATGACGACAAACAGTGCCTTCCCCTCACCACTAAGCCATATTCTCTTCAGCCTAGAAAAGAGCTGCCTGAGGGGGGACATGATTGAGACATACAAAATTATGCAGGGGATGGACAGAGTGGCTAGGGAGATGCTCTTTACACTCTCACATGACACCAGAACCAGGGGACATCCACTAAAATTGAGTGTTGGGAGAGTTAGAACAGACAAGAGAAAATATTTCTTTACTCAGCCTGTGGTTGGTCTGTGGAACTCCTTGCCACAGGATGTGGTGACGGCATCTGGCCTGGACGCTTTTAAAAAGGGATTGGACAAGTTTCTGGAGGAAAAATCCATTACGGGGTACAAGCCATGATGTGTATGCGCAACCTCCTGAAACTGAATGCTTTCCACATGCGCTGCCTCCGACGTATTCTCGGCATCACCTGGCAGGACAAAGTTCCAAACAACACAGTCCTGGAACGTGCTGGAATCCCTAGCATGTATGCACTACTGAAACAGAGACGCCTGCGTTGGCTCGGTCATGTCGTGAGAATGGATGATGGCCGGATCCCAAAGGATCTCCTCTATGGAGAACTCGTGCAAGGAAAGCGCCCTACAGGTGGACCACAGCTGCGATACAAGGACATCTGCAAGAGGGATCTGAAGGCCTTAGGAGTGGACCTCAGCAAGTGGGAAACCCTGGCCTCTGAGCGGCCCGCTTGGAGGCAGGCTGTGCAACATGGCCTTTCCCAGTTTGAAGAGACACTTGGCCAACAGTCTGAGGCTAAGAGGCAAAGAAGGAAGGCCCATAGCCAGGGAGACAGACCAGGGACAGACTGCACTTGCTCCCAGTGTGGAAGGGATTGTCACTCCCGAATCGGCCTTTTCAGCCACACTAGACGCTGTTCCAGAACCACCTTTCAGAGCACGATACCAGAGTCTTTCGAGACTGAAGGTTGCCAACTACTACATCAGAATGCCAGATGCAAGGGAGGGCACCAGGATGAGGTCTCTTGTGAGATACAGGAAGCTGGATTAGATGGGCCTATGGCCTGATCCAGTGGGGCTGTTTTTATCTTCTTATGTTCTTATTGTGGCAGCCGTGCTTCTGTGGGAGAGGCCTGAACCTGAGTGAGGGCAATGCAGGGCTTTTGGTCAGCCAGGCTCCATGAGACAAGCAAACTTTCCACCCATCCCCATCACCTTGTTCACTTTCGTGTGAACAAAATTAGCAATTGCTCCAGTATGGGTTGGTTGTAGCAGAGTCTTCTTAAGAGAAAAGCTGCTGATCAAGGCATTAGGAAGACCACAGGCAGCTCGACGGAGTCAGCCTCATGCATCATAAGCATCTACTCCTGTATCCTGGAAGTCTGTGGTCACAGCCAGGTAGCCAAGCACAGTAAGACATTATGAGCCAATAACTACACATCATCCTACATAGCAGTCCCTCTGCAGGCCATCTGGGAGAGCAACAAAGAGTGGTGATTGCTTGAGAAAGGGCCTGCAGCGAAGCCCCCGGCTGCCTTCCTGAATGGCGAAAGCCCTGCTGCTACTCCAACAAAAAGCTAGCAACAGGAGAAGATCTGTCTCCCCCCAATTTCCCTGAGATGAAAATGAACGCCTTTCATGAAAGACGTCTGTTTCAAGCCGCCCTCCATTTTGCGTTTGGCTCTAGTACGTTTTGGGGACAGCTGTGAGGACTAACTGACATGCTCGACTAAGACTTAAATATGTGTTTTAGGAAGGATGCATATTTTCTCCAGGGGGAAATAAAAACTATTTAAGATTTTCATTTGGTAATTCCTGCTGCGGCAGATGCCTGTGGTACTTTGGGCCCTAGCTAATAAGAACATAAGAAGAGTTCCTCCTGGATCAGGCAAAGGCCCATCTAGTCCAGCTTCCTGTATCTCACTGGGACCCACCAGGTGCCTCGGAGCACACAAGACAAAGGATACCTTCATCCAGTTACCACTCCCTTGCAATGTACCTTCAGAGACAGCCTTCTTCTAAAACCAGGAAGTTGTGTATACCCATTATGGCTTGTAACCAGTGATGGACTTTACTTCCAGAAATCTGTCCAATCCCCTTTTAAAGGCATCTAAACCACATGCCATCACCACACCCTGTGGCGAGGAGTTCCACAGACTAATTGCACACTGGGTAAAGAAGTATTTTCTTTTGTCTGTTCTAACTCTCCCGACATGCAATCTGAGCGGACATCCCCTGGATCTGGGGTTGTGTGAGAGGTAAAAGAACATCCCTCTCTCCATTGTATCCATCAGATAGAACATTGGCTCAGAAAAGAACCAAATCAAAAGAACGTTTTGGAGCATGGAGATTACTCAGGTGGCGTAAAGAGCCATAAGGCATGGCCCTAGATTTCCTCTTCAGATTTGACAGCCATGATTTGATAGCACCTGCTAAAGTTAAGAAGCTCTTGTCTCAGAGGAGCTATCTGGAATTTTTCTCTCCCCACTGCGGCACAGCCCGAGAAGAATTAGGGGTTCTAATGATGCTCACCCCCGATGATGCTCATTCCCATATTTAAGACAAGTATTAAGAGCCCCTGGGACTCATATTCCAAAACTTAGAAATGGAGCATTACTAAAAAGCCACTGTAAACCATTTTAATGCTCTTTTGATCTTCGGTGGCATGGCAGCTCAATACATGCTACCCAAATGACCCTCTCATGCGCACATATTCAGTGTGCCAAGACGTAAGAGCATTCGTGGTTTAGTCACTACATGCCACTGTCACTTAGTGTCTCACTTTAGAGTGAGCTGCTCTCTGATTCCTGTTTCTTCCAAGCGCTGTTCCCACTGGGGGAGCTAGAGGGGGGACGATGCATTAGCTTTGGAGCCATGTGGGCGGGGGGGGGAATGGAGGTGGATGCCTCCCAAGGGGAGGGGGAGGAGCCGCTTGCATGCTGCAGGGAGGCTCCCTGCAAAACTTAATGCGCCCCCCCTCTAGCTATGGCAGTGACTGTTCCACTGTGAGTCAGTGGTACGCTTTAGAGCCTCTCTCCTGCTGCTGGTGTTCACGCGCGACAGACTGAAATGCAGTTTTAAATGGACATGTACCAGGCTTTGGAACTGGGTACTGACTGCGCAAGATAGCCATTTTCAACCAATGTGCTGTGGCACCTTGGTGTGCCGCGAGTGGTCCGCAGGTGTTCCACAGGAATTTGGGGGTCGATCACGTAAAGATAAGATTCAATACTTCATTGTCATTGTACAAAGTACAACGAAATTTCAATGCGCTCCAAGACACGGTCGTAAAAACATTTATGCAACCATCATACAACACATTTAAATCCATCCTGCATTCAATACTACATATACATCTATTTAAATAAATATCTCAAAATAAAAATAAAATAATATTCCTATTTCATTCAGAGGTGTATTAAACAGATTATAAAACCCAGTGCTGTGTAGGGGCAGCAGGTGAGGCAGGACCACCCCATCTTAGTCCATGGAAAAGCACCGCAGCTGCCCCACCTGCTTACACCTGATGAGTCTTTCCTTGCACCAGCTTTCTCAGGTGTAAGGAGAGCCTCTCAGGGGTAGGCAGGCAGGGCAGGGCAGGGCAGCTGTGGTTCTGCCTTTCCTGCCACCCCCACACCGCACGTCCCTGCAGCAGCCTGGGGTTGGAGAAGAAGGTGGCAGGCCAAGCTCTCCTTTTCCCATGAAAATATTCCTTTTTGAGCCTCTGCTCTGATTTTCATCAGAATTCTTTACATTTGACTGCCCATTTCAGAGCAGGCCAGAACTTTTCTTCTCCTAAAAAAAGCAACAGCTGAAAGGCCACAGAAATGGGGAGAGGAGAACATCAACATATATAACCTGGACCCTTTTTTCCCCATGTGCCTCTATCTCTGCACAATTCAGCAATGGCGTTTTGCCTTGGCTAGGATTTAAAATAAGAGCTAGAAAACCTGGAAGTGTTCCAGGTTTTCTAGCTCTTATCTTAAATCCTAGCCAAGACAAAACGCCATTGCTGAATTGTTCATTAATAATAGTGCATGGGAATTCACTATATGCTACTTTTTCAAAAGAAAAGAAAAGAAAGAACAAATAATATTACAACGTAACCTTTTATTCCCATTGGGATTCCATGAATGCTTCTAATGGAATCCCAAAAGGAATTCACAAGCTGGCTTTCAGTTGCAATAAATATATTTCTCTTGAAACTCCTGTGTGTTTTCCTTAGCTCCTTTCTCATTTCTTTGGGAGCTGAGGGCCCAATCCTATCCAATTTTCAGTGTGCCAATGGGTCATGCACCATCTTGGGGTGGGGCAGCAGTTTCCTACCCCAGATGTGGGAGAGAGAAAAAGAACCCCCAGATTTGAAGTGTATAGACCAGCCCAGGCCCCTGTCTAGGCCTGGTCATTAGCTTAAAAAGTGTTCCTTGACCAAAGTCAAGGCCTGTGTTTTTGTTGCTTATGCTAGAAAATATGCCCTTTAGGTGCCCTGTGTCGACAGCAGACAGAAGGCAGGGTGTTGCTGACTTAGCTTAACCACAAGGCAGGTGTTGCCGAATTAGCTTAACCACAAAAGTTCATCTACACTGTATCTAGCTTGTTTTGATGAGACCCTGGCAGCAGAAAACTGTGAGCTTCAAAGGCTGATGTACAGGTGGTCGGGGACAGAGATTTTACACAGGCCAGCTTAGCTGAAGATTATCTATAGGGGACTTTCCATAGAAATAAAGATATGCTAAAGTGACCCTTTGTAACCTGCTTGTAGACATAGAAAGCCCCTCACGTGATATGATGTTTGCCAATCAAAGATGTATCTAAGGCTCTGCAGATCTGATTTGACCAATCCAAAGTATGCCTAATGCTTTGCAATGAAAGCTTGAAAGTATATCTATCCAGACCCCAGAAGAAATCAGGGTCACCGACTTTTGGAAGCTATTCCTCTGTGACCAGCAGCTGGCTGAAAAGAAATGAAGCTTGTCTTCCTTGAAAAACTCCTAGTGTCCATTTTCACCCTTGCCTGTAACCTGCAACAAGATATATTCCTTCTCAGCAATCATAAAGCACCATATAGTGTTTCCCTGACTGCGTTCCTTGAATATCTGGACACTGGCTGTTTATTCCGCCATGATCCTATGTTTCGAGATGTTTAGGACTTCTGTTTTCTAATCTTCAGCTGCAATCCTATCCACACATACCTGGAAGTAAGTATAATGGGACTTACGTCTGAGTAGACATGCATTGGCTTCAAGATAGTGTGCGAGAACATTCTCAGTAATAATCATTCAGCGTTATAATCTGTCTTTGGAAGGCTGTGGGCCAAAGTACATCGCCAGAGTTGTCCTTCTCCTTCAAGGGCACAGCAGGGCACAGTGGGATTGGGGCAACGGCACATATGGAGAGAGTATTGAACTTTTTGCCTTTGCAGCAGGGCCTCAACAATAATGTTACCCCCCCCCCCCAAAAAAAGCCCCTATAAATCCTGGGAAGGAAGCCTCTCTTTTGTGGCTAAGAGCAGCTTCAGGGGGAAGCGTCATTTTCATTGGGACCTTGGCACAGCGGTCCTGCCCCAATTTTGATCACATCCCTGCAGCTGCTATTTAGCTTTGAAAAAAAATGCAAGGGAACCAATTACAGATTTAACACAATGTATGGTGTGGTCCTGTGTTTCACAGAGAGTTGTATCATTAAGACCTCGATCTTATCCCATGCCGTGCTGTAGCATACAGTTGTGCAGACAGAGCATGTGTTGCATACTATGGTGAAGGGGGCACCAGAAGACCAATGAGAGGTAAGCAAAAAATGTGCTTCTCACTCGGTCTTTGGGATGCCTATGGTTCTTCTCAGAACCACGCCAGCTTTGTACCTGGTATATGTCCTAGGAGAGGAAGGGGAAGGGTGGCCTGGAAAATGTGAGATGGGATCCGGCATGTGATTTTGCCACTGATATCCAACTGCCTCTAGCCAACTCCCAGTCCACTGCCCTCCCGCCTCCCCATCCTGAACCTTCCCTGAACCAGGTGGTAGGAGCCGACCATGGGTTAGTCAAGAAAAAAAAAATCATGCTCGATGAATCTCACCTCCTTCTTTGGTAGAGTGAATAGTCTGGTAGACCATAGGAACACTGCAGACATAGTGTACCAAGATTTCAGCAAAGCATTTAGCAATGTCTCTCAGGGTATCCTTGTGGATAAAGCAGTAATAATAATACAGGTAATAATAATAATAATAATAATAACTTTATTTCTACCCCGCCTTTCTCCCCGAAGGGACTCAAGGCGGCTTACAACATATTAAAAACAATTTAAAAAACAAATAAAAACATATTAACACATACTAAAAACAGCAGTCAGAGTAAAAAAAAATAGGTAAAAAGAGCATAGAGCAGCAGCAAGTCATAAAAGAATCAGGCCTGTAAAAAAAATATTAAAAGATGTTAAAAAGATGTTAAAAGGCCAAGAACTCAGAAGGCCTGTTTAAACAGAAGGGTCTTCAGGCCTTGCCGAAAGGTCTCAAGAGAGGGAGCCATTCTTAAGTCAAGGGGAAGGGAGTTCCATAGCGTTGGTGCCACTACTGAGAAGGCCCTATTTCTCCTCAGGTATATAAAGGTATTTATATTTCTCCTCAGACTTTATTCAAGGCGGTTTACAAAGGCAGGCTGTTCTAAATCCCCATAGGAATTTTTTACAATTGAAGAAAGGTTCTATCTTTCAAGAACCACAACATTTCAGATGGATCTTTCTGATCTGGTATCACATTCTGGCCTCCAGTTTCCTCCCACGCAAGCTGACAGGCAGCTCCTTCAAATGGAGGGCAGCCAAGACGCTTCTTCGCTCACACCAAAGAGCAGGTGGAATAACTCGGCTCAGCTTGTCAGCTGCTTCAAGGTCTCACCATTTGTGGTGCCGGTGGCCTCAAACTGGCGACCTGCAGATGTTATCTTCAGGCAAACGGAAGGTCTACCCTCTAGACCAGACCTTCTGCCCCCAGACCAGACCTCCTAACCTCTGTGTAACCTGTGGGCTACATGGAATTACATAGTCAATTACTTGTAACTAACATTTTTGCTTTAGTTAATAAGAACATAAGAAGAACCCTGCTAAATGAGCCCAGGGCCCATCTAGTCCAGCTTCCTGTATCCCATAGCAGACCACCAGATGCCTTAGGGAGCACACACAAGACCACAATGTACTTGCATCTCACTGCCACCTCCTTCCATCTAGCATTCTATTTACGCTCACATCCCCCAGCAAAGACACCAGGTTGCAATTGGGTTCAACTTGTGCTACTTTATTAAACACAGTGACCAATTTTTAATGCATGAAACCTACTGAGCATAACCTCCTTCCCTCACTAGTCTGGAGTAGGTGAAAAAACTGTCATCCACAGCCAATTCAAATGACAGAAAAAAATTCCTACCCGGCCTGCATAATGAGCGACCTACTAATCTCAGACTGTACAATAACCATCATGGCTTGTAACCTGTGATGGAGTTTTCCTCTAGAAATCTGTCCAAACAATATAAGCAGTGTTTCTCAAACTGTGGTTCAGGTCCCACTAGATGGGTCACGAGTCAAGGTGAGTCCCCATTGATTTCAATGTGTATGTTATTTTTAATATATTAGTCTTGATGCTACCATGGTATGTGACTGCATTGGGGGAATGTTACATATCTGTACTTAACTGCTACTGTATTGTATTGGCAACCTTCAGTCTCGAAAGACTATGATATCGCGCTCTGAAAGGTGGTTCTGGAACAGCGTCTAGTGTGGCTGAAAAGGCCAATCCGGGAGTGACAATCCCTTCCACACCGGGAGCAAGTGCAGTCTGTCCCTGGTCTGTCTCCCTGGCTACGGGCCTTCCTTCTTTGTCTCTTTGCCTCAGACTGTTGGCAAAGTGTCTCTTCAAACTGGGAAAGGCCATACTGCACAGCCTGCATCCAAGCGGGCCGCTCAGAGGCCAGAGTTTCCCACTTGTTGAGGTCCATCCCTAAGGCCTTCAGATCCCTCTTGCAGATGTCCTTGTATCACAGCTGTGGTCTACCTGTAGGGCGCTTTCCTTGCACGAGTTCTCCATAGAGGAGATCCTTTGGGATCCGGCCATCATCCATTCTCACGACATGACCGAGCCAACACAGGCGTCTCTGTTTCAGAAGTGAATACGTGCTAGGGATTCCAGCACGTTCCAGGACTGTGTTGTTTGGAACTTTGTCCTGCCAGGTGATGCCGAGGATGCGTCGGAGGCAGCGCATGTGGAAAGCGCTCAGTTTCCTCTCCTGTTGTGAGCGAAGAGTCCATGACTCGCTGCAGTACAGAAGTGTACTCAGGACGCAAGCTCTGTAGACCTGGATCTTGGTATGTTCCGTCAGCTTCTTGTTGGACCAGACTCTCTTTGTGAGTCTGGAAAACGTGGTAGCTGCTTTATCGATGCGTTTGTTTAGCTCAGTATCGAGAGATAGAGTGTTGGAGATTGTTGAGCCAAGGTACACAAAGTCATGGACAACCTCCAGTTCATGCGCAGAGATTGTAATGCAGGGAGGTAAGTTCACATCCTGAACCATGACGTGTGTTTTCTTCAGGCTAACTGGCTACTATGTTCATGCTTTTAACAATGATAGTAAATGGGACTTACTCCTGGGTAAGTGCGGATCGAATTGCAGCCTTTGAGATGTTTGGGGAATTTTTTTTAAACTGATCAGCAACTGTTTGGGAGGGTTAGGAGTGTTCTTTAGTTCAAATAAATTTTTAAACTTATTATTATTTATTATTATTAACAGTATTTACCGTATTTTTTGCTCCATAAGACGCACCTGACCATAAGACGCACCTAGTTTTTAGAGGAGGAAAACTTACTTTTAAAGTAAGCCTGCCCTCCCCCTGTGGCGCCTGCGCAAATGAGGACCTTGCCCCCAGTGCGGAACTTGCCCCCTTTGTTCTCCGCCTGCCCGCCTCCTGTGGCGCCTGTGCAAATGAGGACCTTGCCCCCAGGTGCGGCCCTTGCCCCCAGTATTCGCTCCACAAGACGCACACACTTTTCCCCCCACTTTTGAGGGGAGCGAAAAATACGGTATATACCGCTTTTCAATGGAAAGTTCACAAAGCGGTTTACAGAGAAAAATAAATGATTAATGGTTCCCTGCCCCAAAAGGGCTCACAATCTAAAAAGATGCAAAAGAATACTAGCAGGCAGCCACTAGAAAAGACACTCCTGGGGTGAGGTGTTTACTTTTTGTAAACTTTTCCATATTTAATTAGATTTGATATTGTTGTATGGGATGTGTTAATTTTTTTTTATTTGATGATGTCTCGTCTGGACATGATATCACTTCCAAGTTAAAGACATCACTTCCGGTGGGTCCCTACAGATTGTCATTCGAAAATTTGGGTTCAGGTGCTAAAAAGTTTGAGAACCACTAGTATACCGTGTTCAATTTTCCAAATAACAATATGATGTTTTTGCATTGTCAGGCATGTTGGACATGTCTTGTTTGAAGGGGGCTCATGTTGGACAAGACTTGTTTGAAGGGGGAGGACAGAGCAGATGAATGAGAGGGGCTAAGGGTGGTTCGGTGTGGTTAAAGGAGGACGGGATGGTGCCAAAGGGGCAGGACAAAAGATGGCCCAATTATATGCTGTTCGCCTAGGACTCACCAAAACATGGAGAAGGCAGTGATGACATCTCTTGAGCCCTGAAATGGACACAGGTTGACCACTTCAATGAGGGTCAAACTATACTTCATACAAAGTTCTGTAGGTGTTTTTAAAATCTTTTTTTAATTAGCCTGGGAAGGCAGAAAGTACCGCTAGGTGGAAAATCAGAGCGAAGGAAAGTCAGGGATAGAAAAGCTGCTTGCTCAAACCCTTTTGAGCTCCCCAGGTGAACATCTTTCTCTTCAAACTGCTTCCCACCGGAGGAAAGGAAGGGGGACCCGGCATCTTCTCTGCACTTTCTCTCCAGATTTAAAAAAGCAACTTAGGGAGGGTGGTTTTGAGCTCAAAGTATCCAGAGGGGGGAAGGCTGAAACAGTCTCTTCCACCTACTTTTCCTCCACCCTGACTAGCAGTCCCCAGAGGCTGAATTTGGCTTCCTAAAAAATGCATCAGAACCAATGTAATGTGTAATCGGAGCTAAAACTGAGGCTCTATTTTTGTGTCTGTGAGGCGGTGGGTCCACATTGCCATCATTAGCGTGTCTGAAGGTAGGTCTGTGGTGAGTGGTTGAAGCTTTCCTTCGATATTATGCCATAAATATTTCCCCGGGCAGTTGCAGAAATACATGATTTCTTTTGGGATTCCATAACCATGACAACCACTTCCAAGGGCCATTTTTTGCATCTTCCAGAGTGGCTCTTGGAACTCCTTTATTTAAAGAGGTGGAAGGGGTGTCATATGTACAGTATACTGGATCCTTTTCAGAATTTCTGGTTACAAAAATAATTATTACTTTTTCATATCCTCCCAAAGCTATTAAAATTGATTAAAAAAAAACAAAACACAGGGCGACACCGTCTTCTGTTTGAAAGAAAAGGTCGCTCTAATAGGAAGTGGGTAAAATTGCTTTTTGCCCAGGTTTTTTTTTTAATGAAGGCTCTAACGATGCTGAAATGGAATCATTCTTGCTTAAATCAGAGGCGCCCCAATGACACCATAAATGCTAATGATGACATTGCACACAGACGGCACCTTTGAAGCTACCTCTTTCATGCACACTTGAATGTTGGATCCATTTTACATTGGGAGTTGAACATGTTGAGGCAGAGCTAAAAATAACTCAGGGGTAGTTGCCGCCTCGCTTAGTTAGACCTAGTTGTTTTTATTGCACTTGAAAATCCCAGGAAGGGCTTGGAGGGCAGAAGCTCCTCTTGCAGTTGTCCATTTCCAAATATGCCTTAATAGTGTCAGCTGCAAAGATACCCTATTAAAAATTTTTAGCTTGTGCGTCAACCAAAAGCAAGCCTAGGGTCAAAACTAGTCGTCGGCTGCTGGCTCAATCATTTGCCTCCCCCTTCCCATCTAAGAAAGGATGTCACTGAGCTGGGAAAGGTGCAGAAAAGGGCAAACAAGACGACAGGGAATGGGTAAAGCATCTTCCCTTGTGAAAAAAGGCTTAAGTGTTTGAGGCTGCTTGTTTAGCAAAAGATAGCAACTGTGTGCAGGTTTATAACACTATGAATGGGGTGAAAAGAGAGGGCAGTGGGACAGTTTGGAGGATCTCTAGTCCTATGAAATGGCTCCATGTGCCCAGTGGGGCAGCACAACCCAGAAAGCCACCAGATGACATCTCGGGTCATAAGAACATAAAAACAGCCCCACTGGATCAGGCCATAGGCCAATCTAGTCCAGCTTCCTGGATCTCACAGAAGCCCACCAAATGCCCCAGGGAGCACACCAGATAACAAGAAGACCTGCAAGGCCTCCTGGGAATTGTAGTTTAAGAACATAAGAACAGCCCCACTGGGTCAGGCCATAGGCCCATCTAGTCCAGCTTCCTGGATCTCACAGCAGCCCACCAAATGCCCCAGGGAGCACACCAGATAACAAGAGACCTCATTCTGGGGCCCTCCCTTGCATTGGCATTCCGACATAGCCCATTTCTAAAATCAGGAGGTTGCACATACGCATCATGGCTTGTAACCTGTAATGGATTTTTGAGTTCCACAGACCAACCACACGCTGAGTAAAGAAATATTTTCTTTTGTCTGTTCTAACTCTCCCAACACTCAATTTTAATGAATGTCCCCTGGTTCTGGTGTTATGTGAGCGTGTAAAGAGCATCTCTCTATCCACTTTATCCTTCCCATGCATAATTTTGTATGTCTCAATCATGTCCCCCCTCAGGCATCTCTTTTCTAGGATGAAGAGGCCCAAATGCCGTAGCCTTTCCTCATAAGAAAGGTGCCGCAGCCCAGTAATCATCTTAGTTGCCGTCTTTTGCACCTTTTGCATTTCCACTATATCCATTTTGAGATGCGGCAACCAGGACAAAATACTCCAGGTGTGGCCTTACCATCAATTTGTACAACGGCATTATAATATTAGCAGGTTTGTTCTCAATACCTTTTCTAATGATTCCAAGCATAGAATTGGCCTTCTTTACTGCCACCGCACACTGGGTTGACACTTTCATCAACCTGTCCACCGCCACCCCAAGATCTCTCTCCTGATCTGTCACAGACAGCTCAGAACCCATCAGCCTATATGTGAAGTTTTGATTTTTTGCCCCAATGTGCATGACTTTACACTTATTTACATTGAAACACATCTGCCATTTTACTACCCATTCTGCCAGTTTGGAGAGATCCTTCTGGAGCTCCTCACAATCACTTCTGGTCTTCACCACTCGGAAAAGTTTGTGGTCGTCTGCAAATTAGCCACCTCTCTGCTCAACCTGTCTCCAGGTCATTTATGAAGAGGTTGAAGAGCACCTGTCCCAGGACAGATCCTTGGGGCACACCGCTTTTTACCTCTCTCCATTGTGAAAATTGCCCATTGACACCCACTCTCTGTTTCCTGATCTTCAAGCAGGTCTCAGTCCAGGAGAGGACCTGCCCTCTAATTCCCTGACTGTTGAGTTTTTTCAGTAGCCTTTGGTGAGGGACCGTGTTGAACGCCTTCTGAAAGCCTTGTTTGTCTATGTTTTTTGAGATTCTATCTTTGATGAGGCATTCCACCATCTTACCCGGTATAGATGTTAGGCTGACCAGCCTATAGTTTCCTGGGTCCCCCCTCTTTCCCTTTTTAAAGATAGGCATGACATTTGCTATCCAATCCTCTGGCACCGTGGCCGTTTTGAGGAACAAGTTGCATATTATAGTCAAGAGATCAGCAACTTCATTCTTCAGTTCCTTAATAGCTCTAGGGTGGATGCTATCAGGGCCCGGTGACTTATTGATCTTTAATTTATCAATGAGGTCTGAAGCATCTTCTCTTTAAACCTCTATCTGACTTAATTCCTTGGTCAGGAGGGGCCATTCGGGCAGTCTTCTGCCATGAAGACAGATGCAAAGAACTCATTTAATTTCTCTGCCATCTCTAAGTCTCCTTTTATCCCCCCTTTCCCTCCCTCACCATCCAGAGGGCCAACCGCTTCTCGGGTGGATTTCCTGCTTCTAACATATTTGAAGAAGCTTTTATTATTCCCCTTAATGCTGCTGGCCATGTGTTCCTCATAGTCTCTCTTGGCCTCCCATATCACCTTCTGACATTTCTTTTGCCACAGTTTATGTTCCTTTTTATTCTCCTCATTAGGGTAAGACTTCCATTTACGGAAGGAAGCTTCCTTGCCCTTTACGGCCTCTCTAACTTTGCTGGTTAGCCATGCGGGCACCCTCCTGGATTTAGTGGAACCCTTCTTTCTTTGCAGTATACACTTCCACTGGGCCTCTATTACTGTTGATTTGAGCAACCTCCATGCTCTCTGTAGAGATTGGACTCTTTTTATCTTCCCTCTCAACCACCGCTGAGTACAAAAAAAACAAAAACAAAAAAACCACCAAATACTGTATGCTCACAATGCTGTCAAACCCGGAAGTGTGGGACTTCCAATCTCATTTACTGTAAATGAAGCTGGATGCCCCATCAGAGGCATAATATGCTGTCACAGGTGCCAGGTGCCACATCATGACATGTGACATCACTTCCTGGTTCTTCCCTGAGGAAGGGCACTCACTACATTGGCTTTGCGCCTCTATGCCTTCTGCTCCTTCAAGGGGTGCCTCCATAGGAGAAGGTACAGGGGGGCACGAAGCAGCCAGCACCTCCTCTGCAACTACAGTGGAGCCTCAGTCTTGTGTCCCCTTGGCATAGCGCCCAGAGTAGGTGCCCCTCAAGCTCTACCTCTAGCTACGACACTGCCTCCCGTATTTCTGGGGTTGATGGCAGCATGCGAGGAGGACAGTAAGGAGGAGAATGGTCTGCTTTTTACTTGACGGAGGGGAAAGCACATCACTGAGGTTTGCACTGACAGCAGGCGGCAGTGACTGCAGACTCAGGGTGAAAGGCACTGGGAAACTGCCACCCTCTGGACCCCTTATAATCCGCCACTGATACAACCCACATCAGGTGACCTCATGGATGGGCTGGTGGTAGTGAACAGACACACATGCTCATGCTGTGCACTCACCCTTGCTCCTCTCTATTATTTTTCCTAATTGCAGGGGGAGGGAAGCAGTCCACCCCAACTGTCCTTCTATATGTGCTACTAAACCGACTTTAAATGTAGTCCTACAGTGTGCAGAGAGGGGCAGTCTGGATGACTTTCATCAGCCCTCAAGTAATTAGGAAAAATAATTATGAAGAGTGGAGGAGCTAAGATAGCACATGCAGCATGAATATGCATGCCTGTTATCACATGGGACAGGATGGGGGAGAAGCCACCAAACGGCTCAGAGAAATGTTCCTTTCACTTGCATTAACCTTGCACTTGTGCGTGCAAAACAACAACAACAACAATAGGTATTTATATACCGCCTTTCTTGGTCTTTATTCAAGACTTTATTCAAGGCGGTTTACATAGGCAGGCTTTTTATTTAAATCCCTTATTGAATAGGGATTTTTACAATTTGAAAGAAGGTTCTTTCTTTCAAGAACCACTACATTCAAGGTGTTTCATTCCGATCTGGTTTCACATTCTGGCCTCCATCCTCCCACGCTCAGAGCAGATGGAATAGCTCGGCTTCAGCTTGTCAGCTGCTTCAAGGTCACACGGTGCTGGTGGCCTCGAACTGGCGACCTTGTGGATGTTATCTTCAGGCAGACGGAGGCTCTACCCTCTAGACCAGACCTCCTGCCCACTGATACAGCAGTGGAACCCAAGCCCAGGGGCTGGCTCAAGCTGGTAGTCATTTTTTCTCCAAAATGCCCCAGGCCTTTTGACACATCATTATATAAGGTGATTTTAAGGGGGCTTCTGGGGAAAAATATAGAAATTTCCATGGAGAAAGTTGCCTCATTTTCACCTTCTCCCTTAATTCCATGCAATCTAAGTCAAAAATTCTTTAAATGAGTTTAAAAGAAATAAGTTTTTTCTTGAAAAAAACATTCAAGCATCTTTGGGTGACCTTTCAGACACCCCCCCTGGCACACTGGCACCTGGAGCTCCCCCCCTCCACCCACTTTATATGCCACTGACATCTTCCTATCCAAACAGGAATTGATTCTCTCTAATACTGGTACATTACAAGCCTTCTCAACTTTTTTTCCCCCTTGAATAGCAATTTACATTCTGCCTCATTAAAATGACCAGAAAACCCCCCTAGGCTAAGTAAGCACATAGAAGGCATGTCTGTCAGCTGACAAGAATCTAGTGCAGTGTTGGCAATCACTTTTCATTTTGCTCAACTGGAGGAAATATACGTAAAACAGTCATCAGCACAGGCTCCCAGGGTGGAGTTGATGTCACCCCATTGCCAGAAGGTTGGGTTGTGTCTTTGCCACTTTGCTACAGAGCTACACCCCATATTATGGAACTGCAACTTGGGCCACAAAACTCTAGTGTAGAGCATGAAGGGTGATGGTTGGATATGCAGGTTTTGCAGTGACCTTGCAACTTGAGAGTACATTCCCCCCTGCATAAACACACACACACACACACACACACACACACAACCTGCATGTGCAAATGTTTGCTATGCTCTATATTTGCCAGGAATGTTGCACATTCCATGTGGAATCCTGCAAGATGTGAAACAGACCAAGGGTTCAAGAGTCAAGATTCTCCCTTCTAAACATATAGAAAAACTGTGGGTTAGATTCAGAAGATAACATGAAATGCTGGGGTCTTTCCTAACATGCTTCTTGTTAAATTACATCACTATAGCAGAGCGGCAGAAGACTGCAGTCACCACATCCGAGAGACTTCAGACGGGAGGACTGACACATTACCTTGGATGCTCTGGTGACATGTACATGTGCCTATAGATGTGCACCCAAAATGTGCATGTTTATGGCTCTCTAGGGGAAAGGGGACAGTGAGAGATTTCAAGCCCAAAGTAATTCCAGAGAACAGGTTTTATTGAGTGGAATTAATATAAAAAGGAGTTTCTCTTCTCATGAAACACTGGCCTCTATGGGCTTCTCTATGGTCTTTGCTTCTTATGATGTCACTTCCAGCTTCTGGGAGACTTGTCCAGATTCTGTAGCTCTGTTTCTAGGGCAATTTCTGTAATAACGAATTACCTGTCGCTCTTCCTCTGCCAGCAGGACTAGCAACAGTTGCCCCAGAAACAGAGCTGCAGAACCCGGAAGAGTTTTACAGTGATTTTGAACACTGTGCTCCAAACCCAACCGGCAGGACAAAGTTCCAAACAACACAGTCCTGGAACGTGCTGGAATCCCTAGCATGTATGCACTGCTGAAACAGAGATGCCTGCGTTGGCTCGGTCATGTTGTGAGAATGGATGATGGCCGGATCCCAAAGGAGCTCCTCTATGGAGAACTCGTGCAAGGAAAGCGCCCTACAGGTAGACCACAGCTGCGATACAAGGACATCTGCAAGAGGGATCTGAAGGCCTTAGGAGTGGACCTCAACAAGTGGGAAACCCTGGCCTCTGAGCGGCCCGCTTGGAGGCAGGCTGTGCAGCATGGCCTTTCCCAGTTTGAAGAGACACTTGGCCAACAGTCTGAGGCTAAGAGGCAAAGAAGGAAGGCCCATAGCCAGGGAGACAGACCAGGGACAGACTGCACTTGCTCCCAGTGTGGAAGGGATTGTCACTCCCGAATCGGCCTTTTCAGCCACACTAGACGCTGTGCCAGAACCACCTTTCAGAGTGCGATACCATAGTCTTTCGAGACTGAAGGTTGCCAATACTACTACTACTTCTCCAAACCCACACAGCACACCGGTCGAAGACCGCCGACTTAGAAAGACGGAGTGCCTATCAGGGTTGGCCAAACTTGCTTAATGTTAGAGCCACGCACAATAAACTTCAGAGTTTGAGAGCCACAATATTGAAGAAGCATTTCAATTCTTAAATATATTTACTCACCGTGAACATTAAACTTATGTTTTAATCCAATAGTCTCTTGGTTCATACCCCGTAAAAAATTATACAGTTTGAAAAAAATTCTTTTATATTAATTGTGATGCAAAAAGGAGCTCAGACAACATATTTCTGAGAGATGCACATTAATGCCAAAGTGGCTGGTGAGCCATGGTTTGACCACCTCTGGCGCCTACATATGATCAGACTGCTTGGTCTCTGTAGGGCTGCTTTTCAGATGCAGGAATTGCTGCCCAGCCATGACTTTGGGGGGCCGTTTGTCAGTCCGCAGCTCTTGGCAGTCGCATAACTCTGCCTCAAGGTGACATCTAATCAGTTTTGTCAAAGCTCCTTCTGTGGTTGTCCACTCCTGTCTTTGTTAGAAGCCAACATGCAGCCTGTAATTGCTTTACCCCAGTAAATGAATTTTTCCCCATTTACTGGGTTCCACCTCCTCCATTTGGAGAGTGCCGTTCCATCCCCCCGAGACGCCTTCTTTCTGAATAGATCAAGTTCCCTCCTTTCTGTGAGCCTTTTATTCCTGCATGATCAGCTGAGAGCATCAGACCTCTTCCAGAATGAAATGGAACAGTCCACCCAACTGGGATAAGTGTTCCCTTTGTTCGGGCAAGTCTTCTGGGCGAGCTGTGCCTCAAAATAAATGACAGAGGTCTGCGCTCTGTCGGCTTTAGTCACAAGTACAAAAAAATAATCCAAGCAGGATGGACTTCAGTCCTTCTTGTACAGCAAAAATCGGCTTAGCTAAGCTCCGTCTCTTCCTTTATTGTTTTGAAGGGTTAATTCCTTCTGCAAACAGAGCGACAGCCTCCAGCTCTTAGAAGGCATCCCAGGCTAGCTTTTGAACTAGGTGAAGTTCAGAAGCACCGGGGAGAGCTCGGGCTTTCATGTCTTCTCCTAGTCACTGTAGAACAGAAATGCTTTCATCAAACAAAAAATAGACTTCTGTGACTCGCGCCCCACTTCCCCAAGAGGTGAGAAATTCCAAATGTAGCCCTACTTTGGTTGATTTCCTCTGGATAAGAGAACGCTGGAGACAAATTGTTCTTTAGTAATACTTGCATAATGTACAAATATACAAGTGGACCATCGGAAGAAGCAAGCAGCATGTATAGTTAATTATTTAGAATATTTGCATCTTGCTTTTCCAAACAAAAGCATTTATGTAGCAAACTGCATGAGAAGATGGTGGCAGGGGAACTGTTCTGCTTTTTCAAATTAAAAAAAGTCAAAGACATCAGCCATGAGTCATGTGATTGTGTCGAACCAAAGGGCCAAAGGGCCATGATCCAGTACAGGCAGAGGTAATGTCTGAAAGTGGCAACTGTGAACCCAAAGGGCAGGAGGCAAGCACTGTGATTCAATATAGATGCATTCTGGAGCAGGCCGGCAAGGATCTGAGGATCTGGGTCAGAGAACTATGTTCTAGAACAGGAGTGTAAAACCCGTTTCACATAGCGGTCCAAATAACTGTCATGGAGTCATGTCAGCTGGGAGCTGAAAGTGATGTCCCTAAGCAGGAAGAGATGGGTAGTGGAGGAAACCACAGAGGGAGGGAGGGAGAGGCAAGAACAGGGCAGGACAAATACATGTGCTGAATTTTGTATATTATTTAGAATAGTATATACTGTCGGACCCCGGTATATGCAGGGGATCTGTTCGTGGAACCCAAACCCACAGATAATGGATTCCGTGGGGCCCCAAAACCAGAAGTGTCTGTCAGAAGTTTTCAGCAGGTTTTCTGGATCATGGGGAGGCTGCATGCAACCTCTCTGTGCCTCAGAAGCCCTGCTGGAGACTTCTGAGGGGCACTTCTGGTTTGGCAAAAAACTGGAAGTACATGTCAGAAGCCTCTCCACACCTCAGAATACCTCTGGACTCCACCCGAAGGCACTTCCAGTCATGTCCGGAGGTCCTTTGTGGACCTTCCAGATGCTGGTTTGGAACCTGTGGGTTCCAAACCCATGGATAAGGAGGACCCACTCTACCATTTTTCAGCAAAAGGTGTTCAAACATATGAGTAATGAGTAGCAATGAGTAGATGGCCCAAAAGATGCTCACACTCTTAAAAAAAAAAAGACACAAGAGAGACTCCCACAAATAGTCACTGGAAAAGTCATTGCTGGCATGAATTGCAGCTGTTAACTGGTTAAAAAGCTTTGTTATTGTTGAGAATCAAGCTTTCGTTTTGCATAAGTATTTAAATATTCATCCACTCTATCCACAAACTAAATTGGTACAGTTCAGAGAAAGCTTTACCATATCAATCCATTTATTGTGTCAACTGCCCTTAAAAGGTGGTCCACCTCCACAAGCATTGAGTATCTCACCATCCCACACTCATGCAGGGTTACAGGACATTCCAAGGGCTGGGTCTGTTGTTTCTTTCAGGTGAAAATCCTATACATATTTTCCTGGAAGTGTACCCCATTGAAAATAATGGGGTTTACTCCAGAGCAGACATGCCTAGGCTTGCACTGCAAGTCCTCTCTGTGTGTTGACTTTTCAGCGTGCAGTTGATCTTCACAGTTAAGAGAAGAAGATCAGCCTGCTGTGTTTGTTGATTTTTACAGAGAGCTGCCTTCACAGAAGTCCCTCCAGACATGGCAGAAGTCCACTCCCCAGCAGTTATGCGCGAACAGATGTTTCACAAGGCAGACACGATTTGTACTCAATGATGCATTTCAGAAATTGTAGTCTGAATGTGAACATGGCATGCAAAGCATGGGTCCTCCTGGATGAAATCAGCAGTATGAACAGACCTTAAAATAATGCCAATGGCAAAGAACCACCGGTTGATGGCCAGCAGAAGCACCCTTCCTTGGCAAACATGCATCAAAATTGGCATCAAATCAGGGCATAATTAGATTGTGTTGGTGGCATTAAGGGCCTTTGCTATACGGCTTTAAAACCATTGTCTATGAGGTTAAACCTGGACCTTACTGGAGTTGTGTAGCTAGAGGGGGTGCAAAGCACTAAGTTTTGCAGGCACCTGAACCCACCATGCAAGGAGCCCCTCCCCTTTGGAGCCATTCCTGGCAAATGCCTCCATTTTGTTCTGGCCGCCAGGAATGGCTCCGAAGGGGCAGAGTTAGCTCTTTCCCCCCCCCCATTCTAGCTATGTTACTGCCCCCAGGCTCACTATATCCTCACACCAGTTCTGGGAAGGTTAGCCTGATGGATGGGGTCTGGCTCAAGGTTGCCCTACAAGCTTTGGTGGCTGAGTAGAAGTCTGAACACCGCGTTGGACGGGCCCCTTGCACAGCATGTTCAGGCGCCTGCAAAACTTAGTGCTTTGCACCCACTCAGAGACGCCTGTGTTGGCTTGGTCATGTCGTGAGAATGGATGATGGCCGGATCCCAAAGGATCTCCTCTATGGAGAACTCGTGCAAGGAAAGCGCCCTACAGGTAGACCACAGCTGCGATACAAGGACATCTGCAAGAGGGATCTGAAGGCCTTAGGGATGGACCTCAACAAGTGGGAAACCCTGGCCTCTGAGCGGCCCGCTTGGAGGCAGACTGTGCAGCATGGCCTTTCCCAGTTTGAAGAGACACTTTGCCAACAGTCTGAGGCTAAGAGGCAAAGAAGGAAGGCCCATAGCCAGGGAGACAGACCAGGGACAGACTGCACTTGCTCCCGGTGTGGAAGGGATTGTCACTCCCAGATTGGCCTTTTCAGCCACACTAGATGCTGTGCCAGAACCACCTTTCAGAGCGCGATACCAGAGTCTCTCGAGACTGAAGGTTGCCAATACAAATAGCTATGCTACTGCCTTACCGTGACTTGAACGATTGTGTCTATGTCTGGATTTCAACTTTCATCATTTAAACTCTGAATGCAAACTTCAGTAGAGGAAATTTCAAACGTGAATATGAAATTTCACCCCAGAATTCATAATTCAAGTACTTTACAGAGCAAACTTATGCATAACTATATGGAAATAACTCTCCCTGTCTTCGGAGGGGCTTACTCCCCTGAGAAGATTTCTGCCTTGGGGCTGTTCACACCTTCCTTAATTGTTTCTTTTCTGGAAGATGTCAATAAATACGAAATCTGATGAAGTGCCAGCTTGTTCAGTACTAAATGCTATTGAGTCTCAGTGGTCTTTCCTTTGAGACAGTACTGAGGAGGGTAGCCCAATCCTATCCAGTGCTGGTGCAGAGGGCCATGCAGCCAGTGCTGTATCCAGCACTGGGATTGAACAGGCTGGATACAGGTTGAGTGCACAGTTGCTCCTTTACCTTGTGTCTCACCGCAGCCTATCTAATGAGGCTACTCAGATCTGCACCAGAGAAATCCGCTGACCCTGCCTGCCTCTTGGGTCCAATTCACCCCTGTTGCACCCTCCCATCACCCCGTTACACCCCTCCCCACCTTCGTTACAGCCCCCCCACCCCTGTGACATTTATTGCTGAACTCAACAGCACTGTCAGTCATCGGTGTGGATTCAGCACCAGCAGGACAGCACAGGACTTCCTGCTGGCACTGCCTACTCCTGTGGAATCGCAAAAGTGCTTTGCAGAATGTTTGCGATGGTGCAGCACAGGGTTAACATTGGGCTATTAGAAAACAGTCATAAGGTAACGGCTTGGTGCATTTATGTTAAATGTGTTAAAATACCAGTTCACAACTCTCTGGATACAAACTACCTGTGCCTCTTTAGTGCAGTCTGAGGCGCATTGCTGCCACTAACTTCACCTATGCTGATGGTTGGCAACCTTCAGTCTCGAAAGGCTATGGTATAAGCCTACAGCACCCAGTATTCCCAGGCGGTCTCCCATCCAAGTACTAACCAGGCCTGACCCTGCTTAGCTTCCAAGATCAGATGAGATTGGGCATGTGTAGGGTCACAGTTGCTGGGGGCATCACATTTGCTCCCAGATCATAAAATCATAGAGTTGGAAGGTACCTAAAGATAATCTAGTCCAACCCCCTGCCTATAGCAGGAAATTCTCCTACAGAATCGTGCTTGTCAAGCCTCTGCTTGAAGACCTCCAGTGAGGGAGAGTCACTGCTTCCCTCGGCAATCTGTTCCACTGCCAAACTGCCCTTACTATCGGGAATTTTTTCCTGATGTCCATCAGAATCGCTTCTCTGGCAGTTTGTACTTGCTGGTTCTAGTTCTACTTTCAGAGGTGGCTGAGAACACATTTTTCCCTTCTTCCCTATGACAGCCCTTCAGGTATTTGAAGAGTGCTATCATATCCCCTCTCAGCCGTCTCTTCTCCAGGTTGAGCATACGAAGTTCCCTCAACCTTTCTTCATAGTCCCAGCAGGGCTTGGGGTATCCAGGGCAAATTGTCGCTGTCAGCACCCAGGGGTAGGAGGGCTGCCACTGCTAAAATACCACACTGACACCGCTTTAAAAAGTGTCTTGTAGGCAATGGGGGGGGGGACATTTGGCCTCCTTGCCTCCAAATTTCACATCCAGAGTTCTTATGTAAGAATTGGCACCTCTACCCAAAGTCTGTGTTGTTTTCAAAACTGTTCCACATCACTGAGCTGGCAGTGAAAGGCCAGGCTTGGATTCTGCTCCTTGTAATTAAAATACACCCCCCCACACACACACACATCCTTTAAACTTTCTTTTCATTTTTGAATGGTTTGAGAAATGTTTAGGAACTCGCGCTCTCAGATGCCTAGTCATGTCTCAGAACTGGAACGAGCCGATGTGTTAATTATTCAGCAAAGTCCTAATCCTTTCAAGAGTGCCATTAATCATTTTAAAGGTCTCCCTTTTATGTATTTCATGTGTCAGAAATATAGAGCTTGAGGAGGTAAATGAACATTTTTACGGCTTCTGAGATTTTCTTTCACAAAATAATCACCACCACTTCAAGCTATTGACTGTCAGAATTGCATCGTAGAAAGTTTTTGCCTAGATCTAATTAAAATATTGAACATAACCCAATTAAGAGTTATTCCCTTACAGCATTTTTTTTTAAATATTCTGTTGAATATTTTAAAAATATTTTAAAAATGCACCAACTATGTGACATGGAAGTCTTTTTTTGTATTGTTTTGCTTTTGAAAACAGATGCTGTATGTTCAATTTAAAACAAAATATTTCTCATAGCTTATACTTATCTAAATTAAAATTGGAAAAAAACACTGAAAACGTGTGTTCTGAGAGTATCTGATAAAAATAATTACCTGTCTGCAAATGAGTCCTCTTTTCTGTATATGTGTTCCTCTTCTGGGTGTATGCTGTGATAGGAAGAAGGTAATCCCAGAGCATGAACTAATAATAACACAGGTATTTCTATACCACCTTTCTTGGTCCTCAGATTTCTCCTCGGACTTTATTCAAGGTGGTTTACATAGGCAGGCAATTTAAATCCCCGTAGGGATTTTTACAATTGAAAGAAGGTTCTATCTTTCAAGAAACCACAACATTCAGATGTTTCTTTCTTGATCTGGTCGCACATTCTGGCCTCCATCCTCCTACGCTCAGAGCAGATGGAATAACTCAGCTCAGCTTGTCAGCTGCTTCAAGGTCGCACGGTGCCGGTGGCCTCGAACTGGCGACCTTCAGATGTTATCTTCAGGCAAATGGAGGCTCTACCCTCTAGACCAGACCTCCTGCCCTACAGCTACAGATGACGCTACCTCATACTGAGTCCAACCATTGGTCTATAATATGTTGTCTACATCAGCGTTACTCAAACTGTGGGTCAGGACCCACTAGGTGAATCACGAACCAATTTCAAGTGAGTTGCATAACACCTAGCTCAGCCACCATTGAAAATTTTGTGTATTGGCAACCTTCAGTCTCGAAAGACTATGGTATCGCGCTCTGAAAGGTGGTTTTGGCACAGCGTCTAGTGTGGCTGAAAAGGCCAATCCGGGAGTGACAATCCCTTCCACACCGGGAGCAAGTGCAGTCTGTCCCTGGTCTGTCTCCCTGGCTATGGGCCTTCCTTCTTTGCCTCTTAGCCTCAGACTGTTGGCAAAGTGTCTCTTCAAACTGGGAAAGGCCATGCTGCACAGCCTGCCTCCAAGCGGGCCGCTCAGAGGCCAGGGTTTCCCACTTGTTGAGGTCCATCCCTAAGGCCTTCAGATCCCTCTTGCAGATGTCCTTGTATCGCAGCTGTGGTCTACCTGTAGGGCGCTTTCCTTGCACGAGTTCTCCATAGAGGAGATCCTTTGGGATCCGGCCATCATCCATTCTCACGACATGACCAAGCCAACGCAGGCGTCTCTGTTTCAGCAGTGAATACATGCTAGGGATTCCAGCACGTTCCAGGACTGTGTTGTTTGGAACTTTGTCCTGCCAGGTGATACCGAGGATGCGTCGGAGGCAGCGCATGTGGAAAGCGCTCAGTTTCCTCTCCTGTTGTGAGCGAAGAGTCCATGACTCGCTGCAGTACAGAAGTGTACTCAGGATGCAAGCTCTGTAGACCTGGATCTTGGTATGTTCCGTCAGCTTCTTGTTGGACCAGACTCTCTTTGTGAGTCTGGAAAACGTGGTAGCTGCTTTACCGATGCGCTTGTTTAGCTCGGTATCGAGAGAATTTGTGTCGGAGATCGTTGAGCCAAGGTACACAAAGTCATGGACAACCTCCAGTTCATGCTCAGAGATTGTAATGCAGGGAGGTGAGTCCACATCCTGAACCATGACCTGTGTTTTCTTCAGGCTGATTGTCAGTCCAAAATCTTGGCAGGCCTTGCTAAAACGATCCATGAGCTGCTGGAGATCTTTGGCAGAGTGGGTAGTGACAGCTGCATCGTCGGCAAAGAGGAAGTCACGCAGACATTTCAGCTGGACTTTGGATTTTGCTCTCAGTCTGGAGAGGTTGAAGAGCTTTCCGTCTGATCTGGTCCGGAGATAGATGCCTTCTGTTGCAGTTCCAAAGGCCTGCTTCAGCAGGACAGCGAAGAAAATCCCAAACAAGGTTGGTGCAAGAACACAGCCCTGTTTCACTCCGCTTCGGATGTCAAAAGGGTCTGATGTGGAGCCATCGAAGACAACAGTGCCCTTCATGTCCTTGTGGAAAGATCTGATGATGCTGAGGAGCCTGGGTGGACATCCAATCTTGGGGAGAATCTTGAAGAGGCCGTCTCTGCTGACCAGGTCGAAAGCCTTTGTGAGATCTATGAAGGCTATAAAGAGTGGCTGTCGTTGTTCCCTGCATTTCTCCTGCAGTTGTCTAAGGGAGAATACCATATCAGTGGTGGACCTGTTGGCTCGGAATCCACACTGCGATTCTGGATAGACGCTCTCTGCAAGTACCTGGAGCCTCTTTAGTACAACTCGGGCAAACAGCTTTCCTACAACGCTAAGGAGAGAGATGCCGCGGTAGTTGTTGCAGTCACCCCTGTCATTGAAAATGACCATTGAAATTGAAATTGTCATTGAAAATGACCATTGAAAATACAGAGCTGAAAATACAGGGTGCAGAGCTACTGGGCAGGGTGGCAGCAGGTGGGAGAGAGGTAGGATACTCTGTCCAGAATAGGTGGGAAGATGGGGTGCTGGAAAGGAGGGAGGGCTGTGAAGTTGGAGAAGAATCCAAGACTGCATTCTACTTTGACTTCTGAGCTGTAATGTTAGGATTCAGAGCTATGCAAAATAACAGCACAAACATGCTGTGTTAAGTGGTCCTTTGGCTGTTCATGGGTTAGGTTTGAAGCCTAAACTGATGACGTCACTTCCAGGTTAATGACATCACTTACAGTAGGTCCCAACAGATTGTCATTCTAAAAAGTGGTTCCCGGTGCTAAAAAGTTTTGAGAACCACTGGCCTACATGGCTACAGTTATCCAAGGGTCCACCTGGAGACTGGTCAGAGAATAAAACTAGGATCCTCTGCATCTGAAGTGCATGCTCTACTCCCAAGCTACGGCCACTACCGTAATCATAACCTGTCCCCTTAGTACAGCCCGGCCTGCAGGCTCCCACAAAAGCCTGAAAAGCCTGAAAAGCCTTTCAACCCTGACAGAGACAAACAGCTGGTGAATAAAACAAGGAGCCAAGACTCAGTCAGCTTGAAACAGCTTTATCGGAGAACCTAACTATGAGTGTAAGTAAAGCAGGAAGCATTCCAAGACCCAAAAAACAGAACAGCTGTGATATGTCCTGATGGTAGCATATTGGGATATTCCAAGAAAACTGAGACCTCTAGTATAGATCTCCAGGTTGCATTCGCCTCAATTTTGCTCTCGCAGCCAGGAGTGGCTCCAAAGGGAAGGGAGAGGGGCACGGCACGTTCAGGCGCCTGCCAAACTTAGTGCTTTGCACCCCCTCTAGCTATGCTACTGGGCTGGAGGTCCCCTTGGGGTAAGAGAATTTTTTCAAGATGCAATGGGATACAGCATCGGCAGGCCTTCCCGTCAGCATTGCTTACACACGAGTAATTGAAAAGTGCTTTATGGTACTTTGACAATGGCTTGCTGTGGCGGAGCAGCTGCTGTGCCCGTGTTAGCAAAGAATGGTTGGCAACCCTCAGTCTCGAAAGACTATGGTATAAGCCTACAGCACCCGGTATTCCCAGGTGGTCTCCCATCCGAGTACTAACCAGGCCTGACCCTGCTTAGCTTCCAAGATCAGATGAGATTGGGCATGTGCTGGGTAACAGGGTACTACTAGCAAAGAATAGGATTGCACTATCACAGAGGTATTGCAGAACTAGCCTTTTCAAACTGTGCTGCGGGAGTCTTGAATTCTCTGCAGTGCAGACATAAGAACATAAGAACAGCCCCACTGGATCAGGCCATAGGCCCATCTAGTCCAGCTTCCTGAATCTCACAGCGGCCCACCAAATGCCCCAGGGAGCACACCAGATAACAAGAGACCTCATCCTGGTGCCCTCCCTTGCATCTGGCATTCTGATATAACCCATTTCTAAAATCAGGAGGTAAAATCAGAGACCTCTCCAGAGATCTCTGAAGTCTTGAGGTCTCAGAGGAACAGATTTCACAATCGCCATCCTATGGTCTTAGCTGCTTGTCTTTTGACCTGCAGATCTCAGAGAGACACAGCCCTCTTTTTTTTTTTGCAATGTCTTTCTGTCAATACGACCTGAGAGCCCGCTAGTTGGGTACTTTATTGTAGCTTTTTCACCAGCAGAAGTACAGAGTTAATCTGATATGAAGCTGGCTAATGTATTCAGACGAGGTGATCTCATTAGTGCCCAAGTGCTCTCTGTGCCTTTGTGAGCTTGTAAACCGAGGACAGCATGTGCCTTAAACATTCCGAAGTTTTGCACATGGCCTCGTTCGAGGAGATGCTCTAATAGGGCGCCAAGGAAAGTCCTGGGGGCAAGCACATGGGCTTTGTCTCAAGGATATATAAGGTGAGGCCTGTTACATCCTTCATTGCTTCCCTGCCTGGCAGTGTTTGTTCTTCTGCACAGAACACCCGGGGGGGCTGCGGTGTCAAGAGTGTTAGTAGAGATGGTGATCCAAGGAGAAATAAATGGGACGAGATTTTTTTTCCCCATTTAGAAAGAGTCTTGCTCAACTGGTTTGCGAAACCTGTGCAAGGGGGGCACCATTTTAGATATGAGTTTTTGAGTTTGGGTGCCCATGCATTTTAAGGAGCCCAAGAGTCCCAGAAAAGTTTAAATGTTTGATATTGAAAATATTCCAGATTGCACTTGAAAAGCAGCCATAATCCTGTGTTGAACATGGCTATGGAATCCAGTCTTCACACGTGTGCTGGTATCTTAACCGATTTGGTAAACAGAGTTGTACACAACTCCCTGGCAAATCTCTTCATTCAGGTCTGCAGTAAGGTTTCTCATAAGCCTTAGAGAGAGGAAGGGGGAGTGTGGAGGTTGAAAGAGTGGAGCAAATTTACAACCAAATCCTATCTGAGCTGCCAGCACCATGGTGCAGTGGCACCAAAATGACTATATCCTGTCAGGGCTAAGGAGGCAGCCAGAGGTCTCCTTGGGGTAAAAGAACTTTTGTCTCTTTACCCCATGTTGAGCCCCAGCAGCTATAGCTCAATAGCTGGCACACATCTGAGTACCCTGTGTAGGGCTTTCAGGTGCAGTAGGGGGATAGGATGTCACTGCCATCCCTGCCTCCTCTGGTGCCTGAACTGCCCTTTGGACTGCCCTTCTCCCCCACCCAGTTTTGCCCCATTCCTGCCTTCCCTAACATAGAGCCATCGCAAAGTGCTTTACAGCACTTTTGTGATGGCTATCACCATGGCAGCATGCCCAAGAATGGCTCTGCAGAAAGGTAGGATTGGGCCCTTAGTTTACACATTTCCTCTGCAAGCAAAGGAGAGTAGCAAGTTGCTGTTGATGTCAAATTACTACTTCGCACTTTGTGTGTGTGTGTTTTAAAATATTCAATGCACCATTTTTTCAACAGTGCAGTGAATTGTGGGATATATTTTCAGTAAATATTGTCAGTAAATATGAACATTGGTAAGAACACTGTTGATTTCACATATAGGCTAATGCAGTGTTTCTCAAACTGTGGGTCAGGACCCACTAGGTAGGTCACAAGCCAATTTCAGGTGGGTCCCCATTCATTTCAATATTTTGTTTTTCATCTATTAGATTTGATTGTACCATGGTATGTGACTGCATTTGGGGAATGTTACAGTTCTGTATTAACAGGCTACTTTGTATATGCTTTTAACAATGCTAGTCAATGGGACTTACTCCTAGCTAAGTGTGAGTAGGATTGCAGCCTAGGATTGTTAAAAATGTCCCTGCTTGATGATGTCACCTCTGGTCATGACATCACTTCCGGTGGGCCCCGATAGATCAGCCATTTTCTACCACTATGCCATGGCACACTGGTGTGCCATGAGTGGTTCACCGGTGTGCCACAGGAATTTGGGGGAAGGTCATTTATTAATAGGGCCGGGAGATGTGAGCCCCCACTGGCAGCATGATGTGCCTTGTCAATTGTCAAAAACCTGGTGGTGTGCTTTGACCATTTTAGTGCCTTGGCAGTGTGCCATGAGATGAAAAAGGTTGAAAATCACTGCCATAGATTGTCATTCTAAAAAGTGGGTTCCGGTGCTTAAAGTTTGAGAATCACTGGGCTAAAGGTTCAGGAGAGAGATCTTGGAGTGCTAGTGGACAGCTCAATTACACACTGAGTAAAGAAATATTTTCTTCTGTCTGTCCTAACTCTCCCAACACTCAATTTTAGTGGATGTCCCCTGGTTCTGGTGTTATGTGAGAGGAAAAAGAGCATCAATTTGTGCAACGGCATCATAATATTAGCCGTCTTATTCTCAATACCTTTTCTAATGATCCCAAGCATGGAATTAGCTTTCTTCACTGCTGCCACTCATTGGGTCCACACTCTCATCAAGCTGTCCACCAACACCCCAGGTGGTGCTGGGATTGAGCTGAAAGTGTCTCCCTGCAGCAGAGGAGGAGGCACTAAGGCTGCTTAGGAGCTTCGGCTGCAATCCTATCCACACTTACATGGGAGTAAGAACTATTGAGTCCAATGGGACTTACTTCTGAGTAGACATCCCTAGGACTGGGCTGTTGGGCTGCAATCCTATCCACGCTTACATGGGAGTAAGTTCCATTGACTATAATGGGACTTACTTCTGAGCAGACATGCCTAGGATTGGGCTGTTGGGCTGCAATCCTATTCACACTTGCATGGGAGTAAGTGGGACTTCCTTCAGTTTCAGTCTCCAGCCACCCAAGCCTTCAAGTGGCAGCCCGTTCCACCAGTGAATTCTATGCGATGCAAAGACTTTTATGTGTGCAAAGCCTCCCCTGCAGCGGAAGCCATGAGAAGTGGGGCAGGCAGGCAAAACGGGGCCGGCGGACTCCTGGGGACCGCTCCTGGCGCTTATTGCCTGAGGGGCCAGTGACTCCCTCCCAAGACACATCCAAGGCGCTTGCCTGCTCTGCTCTGCTGGCTGCCAGCGTCACACTTCCACTGGTCTCGCGCTGCCTTGGCGGCCACCAGGGGTCGCGCTCCTGCGCCCTCTGCCTGCCCAGGCGGCTGGGGAGGCGAACACCTGAGCTCAGGAGGCTCAGCCTCACCCGCTGGGCGGGCCCTGCGATGAGCCACTCGCGCCCGCTCCTCTAGCCTCTTCCGAGCTCCCCGTTACCTGTCGCCGAGGGCGGGGCCTGCGTCCTCCAATGGGCTCTGCGCATGCAAATGAGGGCACTGCCTGCATCCACCTGGCGCGCTACTGTCCCTGCATCCCTCTGGGCTGAGCATCCCCTGGACCAGTGCAGAAGCCGCTTCCTCCAAGGAGAGAGCAACTTGGGGAGGGGGGGGGAATGGAGATTCGGACCTGTTTGGATGGCTCGGAGAGCACCCCTGTTAACACCTTTGTTGCCCTGAGAAGGGAGGGGATGTACCCCAAAGGGTGGGGGCTAGGGGGGTCTGAACCTTGGCCGGCTTGCATGTTCTGCAGCGAGTGCCTTGCAGCCCAAGTCTATGCATGTCTACTCAGAAGTAAGTCCCATTATGGACAATAGGGCTTACTCCCAGGTAAATGTGCATTGGATTGTAGCCTTAATCAGTTGGCGTGAAGGGAAACCGAGTCACTCCAATAACAGTGGAACCCAAGTTGCCCCCACAGCCCTGGAAAAACACCAGTACCAGGAGACACCCACTAAAATTGAGTGTTGGGAGAGTTAGGAGAGACAAAAGAAAATATTTCTTTATGCAGCATGTCATCAATCTGTGGAACTCCTTGCAACAGGATGTGGTGATGGCATGTGGCCTAGATGCCTTTAAAAGGGGGGCTGGACAAATTTCTGGAGGAAAAGGCCATCACGAGTTACAAGCCATGATGTGTATATGTAATCTCCTGATTTTAGAAGTAGGCTACCTCAGAATGCCAGATGCAAGGGGGGGGGGGCAACAGGATGCAGATCTCTTGTTGTCTTGTGTGCTCCCTGAGGCATCTCGTGGGCCACTGTGAGATACAGGAAGCTGGACTAGATGGTCCTTTGGCCTGATCCAGCAGGGCTCTTATGTTCTTATGTTAGATGGTATTTTATTAGCATATTGGAAGTCTGCTCTCTCTTCATCAATCAAGAATGAAGGCCAACGCAAAATATCTCCCTCACAGTTTCTCCACCATACTCACTGGTGGCCAAAAATGTTGGGGGCAACTCAGCAATTTTCAGGCAGATTATGAAATGGGGCAGAGGAGGGACAAGAGTTTTGTTTCTGCAGCGCTCTTCTGGGTGGCTGGTGGACCCCATTTTAATTTCCCATTCCCAAACCAAAGTGTCCCCAAAATTTTATTACTAGAGTCTTCTTAAGGTTAATATCTAGAAGTCCAGTTTTAAGCATATTCTATGCACATAAATGGCCTTTCTCCAAAAAAAAAGAGGAAAATGATAGATCCTCTTTTCTGTAACTGTGAATCTGAGCCAAACCAGGATAACTATAGTACAAAGTCTCAAAAGGCCAGTTCCTTCAAATATAATTTGTGCAGTCTAGAATTGTCCATAAATTGCTACTTTACTCAATAATTTAATAAATGACAGTTCTCTCAAACCCGAGTACCATTTGACAACAGAGTTTATACACGTGCTTCAGAAACTCTTAGAACAACAGAGGTCAAATGAACAGAGGAAAAAATGAACAATTGCTTTAGAGAACTAATATATTTTTCCAGTGTCTCCCTATTTTTCTGTACAGAAAAATAAATACCAAAATATTTGAATGAGTCTATCTGATCAACTAAGGGCTCAATCCTAACCAACTTTCCAGCGCTGGCATAGCTGTACCAGTGGGGCATGTGCTGCATCCTGCAGTTGGGGGCAGTCATGGAGGTCTCAAGGTAAAGCAATGTTTTTTCCCTTACCTCAGAGTTGCATTGCCCTTATATCAGTGCTGGAAAGTGGGTTAGGATTGCGCCCTAAGTGTCTGTCTAGCATCCAGTTATAACATGAAGGTTTATGTTTGAAAACCATAATCGACATTTTGACATAATGGCTAGATGTTCTGCCCAACAGTAACTGCTATTTTGATAAAAACATCTTCATAACCATAGGAGATTTTGTGCCAACAGGACCATGTCTTCTGAGCAAAGCATAATGGATAATTTATTGCTCTGAATTTTAACCAGAAAGAACAATTTCCTTCCATGTAGAAACCACATTATTGATCTTAAGGCTGAATAAGCAGAATTCCTGAGGAACATACTTTATTTTTTTAACAAACATTTTCATGAATACTAAAAAAAGATCTTTCTTTATGACAGGTTGTGATCCCTTATCCATACATTGCTCTTACTCTCAGTTGCTCTCCATTACAGAACTGAGTTGTTAACCAAATATGTTATTGTGGTATTTATGTGCACAGGCGCTGGGCTTTGAGATGCCTTGGCATATTTGACAACAACACAGCAGAGCACACTCTGCGTCTGCGCAGAGCCCACTCTGCCATCAGCCTTGAAACATGCAGAGTGTCTAAAGCCCAGTGCGATGGTATTTTGGAGAAGCGCCTCTTATCAATGTTGTGGTTAGCTAGAAAGCCAGCTAGTTATAGCCGGTTCCCTAGCAGTGTAATTTTTGTAACTTTCAGTAACCCTCGTTGTATTGCGACACATGCTTAAGAATGAATAAAGCTTGCAGAAAGCGGGCGAGATCTCAGATCTGTTCCAGCTTCAAGCCTTCCTGCATCAACCCTCTGAATGTCTGCCGGCTCTCATTCATTTGCTCTGATTGCATGCTCCTTTAGCCCCAGTTTCCTTTCTTAACCCTTCAGTGCTCTGCACTCATCAAGCCACAAGGCCATAACAAGCCTTGTGGGCTTCCCAGGCAGTGTCAAACTGCAACATGTTATAGCTCAGTAGCATTGTTTTCTGATGCCAGCCCGATCATAATTTGATGCCAGGCTGGATGGGATGACCCATATGACTTATCCAGGAAGGAAAAAGGAGTCCTACAAAGGTCAGAAAGGAGAATGCAAAGGTCAATATCTGCTTATTTCTACCCAAAAATTGGAACTGGAAAATATGAGGCGAAGTTATACTTCTTTTCAAATTACCATTATCTAGCCAAATGTGTGTGTGGCATGAAAAGACAAATATACACACACACACATCTACACATGTAGCATAATAGGATGGAAAATTGATGGCAGAATGAACTATACAGTGGGCCCTCCTTAACTGCAGGGATTTGGTTCTTGAAATCATTGTGGATAACAAATTACTTGGATGCTGGAGCCCAGCATTTGATACACTGCACTGACCTACTGGGAGCATCTAGAGGTTGCTCCTGGGTCATGCCAGGCCTGGTATTGGTTGACAACCTTCAGTCTCGAAAGACTATGGTATAAGTCTACAGCACCCGGTATTCCCAGGCGGTCTCCCATCCAAGTACTAACCAGGCCTGACCTGGCTTAGCTTCTGAGATCAGACAAGATCGGGCGTGTGCAGGGTAACAGGCCTACAGTGCACTCTACTGACCTCCATGGGCCTCAGAGTGCCTCGTGGGGGCCACCAGATACTGGACGCAAACCAGAAGTCTTGTCCAAAAATTGGAAGCTGCTTCCAGAGGCCACTGCAAGGCAAGTTCTGAGGACCTGGCATGATGCAGGACCACTCTTTGGAGGCTCCCAGTAGTGTAGTGTGACAGAGGTACCTCCAAGCCATGGGTGGCTCAATCCATGAATGGTTAAATCCGCAGGTGCAGAGGGTCCACTGTACTCCAAACAATCAGTAAGGAAATATACCAGATAAGTGTTCCCCTGTGCAAGTAAGAAATATGCAGAATGGATAAAGGACCAGCTCTATAAACTTTTCCCTTGTTATATATGTTTTCTTCTGGAATGAAGTTTTTTGTGTGGGGAACCTTGAAACGGAACCCCACCTCCGAACCAGTGACACGATCCAACTCTACCACATTAGAATATTCTTGCTTCCTTCTGCTGCGTGTGTGCACCAGGCCTACATTATCTTGGGATCTGGCTTTTTCCAGGATTGGTCATAGTTGGTTTCTGCAAAGCAGTCAGGCAGGGAGGAAGATGCCTTGTGACACTTGAAGTCAGAGGGAACGTTCTAGAAAGAAGATGCAATTAAGGAATAAATTGAAAAGTGAAAACACCTGGCATCCAGTGGCCAGAAATGATTGTTTTAGAGGAGGAAAATGATCCTCATCAGCTTAATTTTATTTTATTCCATCACTCTGGGGAAGATGAACATTTCACTCATTTATTAAATATAAAGTGAACTTCCTCTGTTCTCTTTGTTAGCAATAATGAGTGTTTTGCCACAGTATTTTTTCATTCAGAGTGCTTGTGGCTGATGTAGCTGTCACACATATTTTGTCACACACATACACAGGCACAAATTCTCCATGGCTTTAAGATGTACATAGGACTTGCATGAAGCTAAATGCTTTCTTAGCATAGGCAGGAAGATGAGTTGGGAAATAAGTTTATTGACTGGAAAAATCAGCACGGCTCGGGAAAAATATGGTAAAGAGGGTAGGTGGCCATACTGGACACATCCTTCCTCAGTATTCTTTCTTCATTGCACATTATAAGGAGGAGAAATATGGCTATTATAGGATTCTTTCCAAAATCTGAAAGTGCTTTCCAAAATCTGAAGTTGTCCCAGGATTTTTGAATTCTGAGTTACCTTGTATTGATTTCTCAAGTCCTTGGCAAGTGTCGACACCAGAGTTCAGTGGACGTGAAGACGATCAATTCCATGCTCGGGAGGATTTTAAAAAGGGATTGAAAATAAGGGTCCCATCCAACTTTTCAGCACCAATGCAGTCACAATGCCGTCTTGAGGTAAGGAACAATTGTTCCCTTACCTTGAGGAGGCCTTCATGACTGCTCTGTGCTGCAGGAAGCAGTGCATGCCCCGTTGACATGGCTGCATCATTGATAGGAAAGAAAATGCCTTGACCCAGTGTGTAATTAATCTGTGGAACTCCCTGCCACAGATTCTGTGCTGGCACCTGGCCTAAATATCTTTAAAAGGGGATTGGACAGATTTCTGGAGGAAAACATCACAGGTTACAAGCCACAACTGTATGCAACCTCTGGGTTTTTGAGGTAGCCTATCTCTGAATGTCAGGTGCAAGGGAGTGGCACCAGGATATGGCAATCCTGAGTGCTCCTTGAGACATCTGGTGGGCCACTGTGAAATACAGAAAGTTGGACTAGATGGGCCCTGGGCCTGATCCAGCAGGGCACTTCTTATGACACCACCCCCTTTTTTAATAGTTGATTTCCTATCCCCGGAGAACAGCAGTGTGTTTATAATTCTGTCTTCTGTTAGAGAATTTTTCAGCACCTTCACTAAACTGTGATTTCTAGGATTCTTTGGGGGAAGCAATGGCTGATAAACTGGCATTATACCATTAGAAGTTTGTAGTCCACTAAATTTGGTCCAGAGGCATTATCCACTTCTTAGACTTCATCACTCTTAGAAAAACTTCTAGAAAAAAAGAAGCTTACAATGTTTGTTTATAAATAGTTGGTGTTACACGGGGCTCTGGATCCAGTGGAGCTGAGCTCCACTGTCCTGGTCCCTCCTTCCCCGCTCCCTCCCCTGCCATACTTCCTCCCCAACTTCCCCCACACCCCCCACTCATCTCTCTGCTGCTCAGTGGTCTGGGCAAGCAGCCAGGCAGTGGACCGCAGGCCTAGTGCCAGAGCTGGCCCAGCCCAGTGCTGGGCCTATAGTAAGGCTCACAAATATGCCTTATGGCATGTTTGTAACAGTGCGCCCGGGCGATGAGCTGGTGCGCGAGGCTCAGAATTGAGACCCAAATCAAATGATATGTGAATACAAGCAAACTCGTATTAAACAGTCAACATACACGAGGTATCATCGGTTTTCTTGATTTATGACTCTCTAAAAGCACTCATTAAAAAGTCTACCCAGTTATCTTTCTCTGCAGCAATGCCTCTGTTAAAAAACTGAACCAAACAGAGGTGAGACTAATATATATATTTTAGGAAAGCATCTTTCCCTTTTATAAATTTTTTGCCAGTGACATTGAAAATGGATTGAACTGTTCATGTTTCAGAGTGATGACTTTGTGGTGAGAGAAACATTGTCCTCACTTGAAACTGGCTTAATAGCCTCTCAGTTACATTATGTAGTCAAAACTAATTGACTGCGTAGAATCATGATCAGTGATGGTACCAAAATTCATATTTCTGGGATTGGAAATACAGGTGTAGATGAGCTTATAATGCTTTTCCCAGTATAGCAGAGGTTCCCAAACTCTGGGTCTTTGGCCCACCAGTGGGTCATGATCCAATTTTTGGTGGTTTACGAAACGGAAAGGATAGATTAGGCTACGTGCATCAAGTGTTAAATGACCTGCTGCTTGGGGGAAGCACTGCTGCCCAATCACCATGATAGCTACAGAGACTTGAGCAGCTGGTACTTATTTTTGGTGGGTCCCAATGCTAAAAAGTGGGGGAATCACTGCAATATAGTGATTCTCTGACTTGGGTTAAAATCCGAGCCACAGTAGCACCTTCTCTCTACCTGCCTACTTTCCACTGCCTTACACATTCCTTTGTGTTCCCTGTGCCTAGAAGGCAGCCATTCCAGTATGCCAAGTGTTAGAAGATGATGAGTTGAGCAAGACCTTTCTCTGTTCTATGGCCGTTCATTGCTGGAGCATCAAGGAAAGCATGTGGAGGGGAAGAAGTTTTGGCAGGAGAATGAACAAGATAAAATTGGGCTGGATGAGCTGACGGAACTTGGAGGCTCACCCTCAGGAAGGAATCCTGATACCAAGGTGCAACAGACCCTGACTTCGCTTCCAATTTGGACTTAGGGTACACCAAACTAATTTCTGAATGTTTAGAAAATAGTTCAGTTTGACTCCGCCCACTTCTGAGCCTTCCTAGGGAGGTTCTCTCCATCACTGTTAACATCATCATTCAGTCTGATTCCTGATTGGCTCAGGTCGCTCTTCCAGGGAAGAGACCAGCCAGTTAAATGAAACTGACAACAAGTGATCAGGGAATGAACAAGCAACAAACAAGGTTTGCAAGTGGGGTCCAGGGACCCTTTACTTTTGCCCTCCAAATTGAATTGAGCAGTTATTCAGTACAGCTATAATACTGTATCAATATAAATAGAACCACTCCATGGGCTCTGAATGCTGGTCCACTGCTAAAACAGGCCAAGAGAGATCGGTGCATGTAATGACATTACTCAGGCTGCTACATTTATATTACAGTACCTCCTAAAAACTGCTGATGAAAATTTTAAATTGTTGGAATTAATTATTTCTGATTCTCCAAGGCGTCTCTTCTTCTTTTTGCTTCAGTGGAAGCTGCAGCCTCTAACGATAAGTGAGACTGTCCGGTGTGATTCCAAAACTGAAGGGGCAAATTTACAATACTAATATCTGTTCTTTCCCTCCCCATTAAAGATGTATGCGGGTTAAAGGGTTTCATGAACATTCTTGTTTCCGTAATGGTCAAAATTCCCAGTGTTATGGGTGGATAGTTTCCCCGGCACCAGGCAATCTCAACCTTTGCTGCAGTGATTTTGCCTAACTGAAGATCAAACAGCTGGAATCTTCCCAAGTGTAGAACTAATTACATACTCGTGTCTCTGTGTATGTACCCACTACCAGCTCTGTTCTTTTTATGCATGAGATTCAAATTAGCTGCTGCCCAAGACAATTCGTGTCACAATCAATAATTTCTGACTGAATCCTGTGCATGCTTTCTTCTAGACCCGGGTGTCCAAAGTTTTTGGCAGGAGGGCCACATCATCTCTCTGACACTGTGTCGGGGGCCGGGGGAAAAGAATTAATTTACATTTAAAATTTGAATAAATTTACATAAATGAATATATTAAAGATGAACTTATATGAATGAATGAAGGTCTTGCAATAGCTCAAGGCCTATAAAAGGCCTTGCACAAAGCAAGGCTGGCCTTTCCTTTGCTGCCGCTACTGCATCACAGATGTGAAACAGCAAGCAGTGGAGGGAGCCCTTATTCCACAGCTCACGGGAGAGGTCAAACAGTTGCCCTCACACTGAGAGCAGTTGTGTCAGGCCAGTGCGGGCTCCAGCAAGTCTTCGGAGGGCCAGAGGCTCATTGGAGACTGGGGGCTCCCTGAGGGCCACATTGGGAGTTCTCGAGGGCTGCAAGTGGCCCCAGGGCCGGGGTTTGGGCACCCTTGTTCTAGACATACCTGGGCCCTGATTTCATTGGACTTTGGGGTGACACCTTAACAGTCTGATCCCAATTTACTCAGAAGTAACGCCCATTGAAGTCAAATGTGTACAGGCTTGCAGTCGTGAAACCTAAATCTATGCAGAGGTATTCCAATTCCAACTCAGGAGTAAGTTCCACTTAGTCTGTGGAACTCCTTGCCACAGGATGTGGTGATGGTGTCTGGCCTAGATGCCTTTAAAAGGAAATTGGACAGATTCCTGGAGGGAAAGTCCAACACAGATTACAAGCCATGATCAGTACTTGCAACCTCCTGAAATGATTTTAGAAGTAAGCTACCTCAAAATGCCAGGTGCAGGGGAGGGCACCAGGATACAGGTCTCTTGTTGTCTTGTGTTCTCCCTGAGGCATTTGGTGGACCATGGTGAGATACAGGAAGCTGAACTAGATGGGCCTTTGGCCTGATCCACTGGGGCTCTTATGTTCTTAAGTAAATGTGCACAGGATTGCAGCCCACTTTTACACATTTTGTAATCACAAATAAGGGGGTTTAGAATTGGGCCATAAGAAGAATACTCTGAAACTGAATAGATATCATGAATGCTGCAAAACACCACAACTACCATTCAACAGTCTACACTCTAGCAATGCACTTGATGGCAGATAAGATTCAGCGCCATTTAATGAACAGGTCTCTGTGATTTATCGGACAATTACTGCGCTCTTGCTACTGAAGGGGATCTGAGGGGACAGTTCAGTTCTTAAACAATGCAGATTACATTTTGCTGGCCAAGAAATGTTCTCTCAACAAATTTGGTTCCAGGACTGTTTGGACATTTTATCCATCAAACCAAAAGCTTCAGACGACATGGGGGAGAAAAGGAGGAGAGGCTGGCCACCGTCTTCCTCAAAACAAGTGTTTATTATTAACAGTATTTATATACCGCTTTTCAACTAAAAGTTCACAAAGCGGTTTACAGAGAAAAATCAAATAACTAAATGGCTCCCTGTCCCAAAAGGGCTCACAATCTAAAAAGATGCCAAGGAATACCAGCAGACAGCCACTAGAACAGACAGTGCTGGGGTGAGGTGGGCCAGTTACTCTCCCCCTGCTAAAAAAAAGGAGCACCCACTTGAAAAAGTGCCTCTTACCCAATTAGCAGGGGTTATAAAATGTTTATAAAATGTTTATACAGAGTGTTTATAAAATGTATTGACCAGCCTGTCATCTTAGAAGCTCTTCCCTCTGTAAGATCTGTGCTCTTTCTGTGCCAAATTCATGGGGGTGTCTTCAGCAGAATGATCTGTGTCTTGACAAGTCACCAGAATGGTTTGCTGATGGTTGGTTGGCTGGCAACCTTCAGTCTCTATGGTATAAGCCTACAGCACCCGGTATTCCCAGGCGGTCTCCCATCCAAGTATTAACCAGGCCTGACCCTGCTTAGCTTCCGAGATCAGATGAGATCGGGCATGTGGACCGTTGAGGGAATTCTGTCAGACTTTGGCTTGGTTCTCATTTAGGTGGTTAACTCTGCATCTATGTGTCCCCCACCCCAGGCTGAAGGACAGGTTCCCTGTATCTTTGCATACAGAAAACTAGATTACAGGGAGAAGGATTCCAAGTCATAAGAACATAAGGACAGCCCCACTGGATCAGGCCATAGGCCCATGGAAAGTAATAATAATATAATAATATAATATACAGTATTTATATACCGCCTTTCTTGGTCTTTATTCAAGACTTTATTCAAGGCGGTTTACATAGGCAGGCTTATTAAATCCACGCAGGGATTTTTACAAATTGAAAGAAGGTTCTTTCTTTCAAGAACCACTACATTCAAGGTGTTACACTCCGATCTGGTTTAACATTCTGGCCTCCATCCTCCCATGCTCCGAGCAGATGGAACAGCTCAGCTGCAGCTTGCCAGCTGCTTCAAGGTCGCACGGTGCCGGTGGCCTCGAACTGGCGACCTTGTGGATGTTAATCTTCAGGCAAATGGAGGCTCTACCCTCTAGACCAGACCTCCTGCTCACTTTATGGGCAGTAGAAAGTAGTGCTCCCACTTTATGCTGGACAGACCTCATCTAGAGTACTGTGTCCAGTTCTGGGTGCAACACTTTAATAAGGATGTGGCCAAACTGGAATAGATACAGAGAAGGGCAATGAAGATGATCAGGGGTCTGGAAAACAAATCCTAGGAGGAAAGGTTGAGCAAACTCAGTATATTTAGAGCCCAATGCGGAACTCTTCAGCACTGGCGATACAAGCATACCACCGGCGCTGGGTATCACAAACATGCCATAAGGCATGCCCATGAAATTCTATGCCGAGTTGACGCTGGCGCTGAACCCAGCACAGGCCAGACACTATCTGGATCTAGGTAAAGGTTCTGGGCAGCAGTGAGGGCCTTGGGGATGGGGGGAGGCATTCCAGCATAGTGGGAGGGCAGGGTGGGGGAGGAACTGCCTGGAAGGGGGCGGGACTCCGCCAGATCCCGAACTGTGTTAGACTGTAAGGCCCGACATAGAGCCTCTCAAATCTGCATTGGCTAAACAGCCAGTGCAGACTTGAGAAGCCCCACTGCGGGGCTTGGGGCTTCCCCCAAGAGACCTCCAGTGGCTGCTGGATGCACACAGGATGCATACAGGATGCACACAGGATGTATGCCACAGGATGCAGTTGTAGCTGTTTTGGTGCCGCTGTACCCAGTGGCAATGCAGCCCTTAAGACTGGGCTGTTATTTTAGAAGCACGCAACAATCCCAGAAAGCAAAATATGACCGTATTTGCCTTCTGTCAAATGGTGTACTTTGTGAGCAGAGTTGTCAATGGCTAATGCTACCCTGAACATCTTAATTGTGAGGATCCTCCTGTTGTGTGAAGGTACCTATTTCATCACAAATTGAAATTTAAAAAAAAAAAATCTAGCCTTGTGAAATGCCTTTACAGCTGCGTCCCATGTCCTTTCCCGTTTTGAAACAGGCAGCCTGGGAAGCTATTGTAGAAACAATTTATTTATTAGCAGTTATTCACGTTTTTCTTTTGCACCCAAGGCATCAGAATTGGCAGGTCGGTGGTTCATTAGAGCTTGAGACAAGAGCCCACTGAGGAAGTTAAATCTCTGCCAAACGCTTGGCTTCCTAACTTCTCACATAACTCTCTTTCTTTATGTCCTCTTTTTGCCTACTTGAAAAATCAGCAACGCTCCTCTCTAGTCTATTACGAGGCAGAGGCAATGAAAAAAATGGCATCTAGAGTCCTCATGTGTTGATCAAAACCAATTGAGTTTCAGCCTGGAAAGATTCTCCTCCTCATTAGAACTCTGTTAGCAATTCAAAATTAAACTTGTGCCAAAGGATGGATTGGTCCCTAGGGAACGACTTGGTAAGTGTACCAGCCTATAGCAAATTCTGAAACTAATGACTTAAAACTGTCACAGGAACATCGCAGAGGGCTGAGACGGGTTTCTTTTTCTTTGTCTTGGATGTCTATTAAATGACCTGAGAGTGCAGAGTACCGGATGGATACCTCATTCGAGGATCATGTGATCGCTAATGACCCAAATTCAGTAAAAACAATCCCACATTGATTGCCAGTTTGCACTTTGGGAGAGAGGATGGAAAGCTACCGAACATAAGGGAAAAAATTGCCCCAAATGTAGCCAACTAGATTCTGGCTTCCGTGCTCTAGAAGGCATGCCTCACATAAATTGGCTTACGGTTTGCAGCTGTGCGCGAAGAGGTATGTATCATGATTTACTGCTGTTGAATGGAAGGACCATAGACTTGGCACAAAAGTCTGCCAACTTTTTGCAGTGTCAAAATCACAGGATGCACTGCATCAGTTTACAGTGTTAACTTTACACAATTGGTAGAACTGAGTAGTCAAATATTTTCTGGACTGTTCCACCTCAGGTGGCAAGTACCGAGGTCACATGTTTTCATGTTCCCCCACAAAATCACCCTTTTGGCCCAGTGACACTGAATATTCCACAGAGAGGGGTTCAGGATTTTCTCTAATCTGCCAGACTTCTATGCAAGGAACCTGCCTGCAACCTGAAGTGGTACAGTTCAAAGGTATATTTGTCCTTTAAGAATTCTTTTCATTCATTCACTGAAAAAATTTATATCCTGCCTTTCCCATGCCGAAGCAAATGCCCAAGCTTTATTACAGGCTGTTTAATATAGTACAAAGTATTACAACAGGTAAAACAACAACAAAAGAGCCTTAAAGAATTAATTTTAATAATTCAAATTGTTAGAGCAAAAACTAACAAATATCATGGGGCCAGTGGGGAACCAATTAATCCAGGGAAGCTATCAAGTCACATCCGTGTTATATGTCTAAACTTTGTTTTTTGCTATTTGTTAGTTTGTGTCATTTAGGCTGCAATCCTAACCACACTTTCCTGAGAGTAAGATCCATTGAACAAAATAGGACTTATTTCTGAGTAGACCTGGTTAGGATTGTGTTTTTAATTTTTTTAAAATTGTTTATCGATTGTATTTATTCATCTTAAAGCACAATCCGAAGATTGCACTGGGCCGGCATAAGTCCCTTACCCCGTCCCGGGAGTGTCGCAAATGTGCCGTAAAGCATGTTTGCACCTCCTCTGGAGTCAACCAGGCCATCGTATAGAGGTGCTCCAGCCCACAAAGGCCCAATTCAGCCTCTGCACTTATGGGAAGGGGTAAGTTAAACTGGCTGAGTCAGGCCAGCGTGGGAGTCTGGGGGGCATGGGGAGGCGTTCCAGAGTGTGGGGAGGGTGGGCGGTGGATGGGCCTGTGGGTGAGTGGGGGTTGAGCAGGGGGCGGAGCCAGAATCCAGCACATGCGGGATCCTATTCCCATTCCCAGGCAGCCTGGGGCAGCTCCGGGCTGCTCGGGTCTGCACCACTTCTTCAGGTGGCACAGATCCAAGCAGCCCCATTGGGGCTGCTGTGGCATTACCCGGGGTAAGGAGAAGAGATTCCCTTGCCCCAGGCTGAGCCGCTTTTGGCGCCAACCCTGTTCTGGATGTGGGGCAGACCTGCCATGTTAGGTATAAACCGGGTGTGTCCTGTTCGTACAGCAGGGTGCAAAAAACCAGCAGACACAGCAGAGTCTTTGAATTAGCTGTTGTATATTTGAGCAAGGAGTCACACGCACACAGAGTAGTCAAAGCAGTCCAGGTCCTACACGTAGAGTATAGCAGTCCAGTGTTACCTTATCCGAGTCAGTATCCACAAATCACAGTCAGTCAGTCAGTCCAAGGTCATCTACAGCATATACACACACAGTTATCCGATCGTCAAAGTCTCCGGCAGTAGTTTCACAGTTTACACCTACTGCACTGGTGGAGCTGCAGACTGAGGTTTAAGTAGTCTGAGTACCCAATCAGAGTCTGCGCAGTTAACTAGGGTGTGGCAGGCACAGGTGCAGTGTACTTCTGTTGACTCAGCTGCCTGCAACTTTCCTTGAACCAACCCGTTTTGCTTTGCCTCTGGCTATGCCTGAGCAGAAAGCTAACATGCCAGCTTGCCTGCTCTAGGGCAGACTAGGATTGGGCTGCCCAATAAATAAATAAATATTTAAATTGGAAAATGGTTGAAAGAGCAAAGCAGTGAAAGTCAAGTGGATGAAAGTCAAGGTATTGTTATAAGTTTACTATGCTAGTTGTTGGCAACCTTCAGTCTTGAAAGACTATGGTATCGCGCTCTGAAAGTTGGTTCTGGCACAGCGTCTAGTGTGGCTGAAAAGGCCGATTTGGGAGTGACAATCCCTTCCACACTAGGAGCAAGTGCAGTCTGTCCCTGGTCTGCCTCCCTGGCTGTGGGCCTTCCTTCTTTGCCTCTTTGCCTCAGACTGTTGGCCAAGTGTCTCTTCAAACTGGGAAAGGCCATGTTGCACAGCCTGCCTCCAAGCGGGCCACTCAGAGGCCAGGGTTTTCCACCTGTTGAGGTCCACTCCTAAGGCCTTCAGATCCCTCTTGTAGATGTCCTTGTATTGCAGCTGTGGTCTACCTGTAGGGCGTTTTCCTTGCACGAGTTCTCCATAGAGGAGATCCGGCCATCATCCATTCTCAAGACATGACCGAGCCAAAGCAGGCATCTCTGTTTCAGCAGTGCATACATACTAGGGATTCCAGCTCGTTCCAGGACTGTGTTGTTTGGAACTTTGTCCTGCCAAGTGATGCCGAGGATGGTCACCCAATCATATTAATGAGAAATGACCCAGATATGCAATCCCAAAGCAATCTGGACATAGCACACACAAAAAAACCGCAAGCTGACCATACTAAGTGCTGTTTTAAAAGTACTAAGTGCTGTTACACACCTCACATTGCACAATGTGAAACTCTGCCTGTGGTTACCAAAATGACTTTTTTCCCCTTCAAAACAAGCTCATGCATGTAAAATTGATGAGTTTGTAAAATGGATCTGTGTCGGCCGTGTTAAGCTAACCCTGCCAATGGCTTCCAAGAGCGAGGACTTTGGTTATGTTTGGAGAAAATGTCTGGAAAGGTTTTCAAATTGTGCATACAAAGCTTTGCCGTTTACCAGGTTAGTGCACCCAATGTAAAGAGGGGATGTTCTGTTCTGGATGATGGGCTAGTCTTGTGGCTAGCTGTCTGATGTCAGGCCAGTGCCATCCTACACTTCAAACCAGCCATCTTGCCAGGTGTAAGAGAGGAAGAGAAACAATAACTATAAGCCAGAGCTGGGCATCCTCATCGGGGCCAAACCTATAACAAAGACCTCAAACCTGTGGCTGTCACTCATAACTCCTTTACGATCCTTTTAATACTGTGATCCTCTTTGACAGAGCAAACTATCTTCTCATGCCTTGTTGCTGTGAAAACCACTTTATGATATTTTTTGTTGTTGAAGAGTAATACATAAATGCCCTATGAACAATGTTGTAAACTGAGGGTCAAGCTAGATATGCAATGAAATAGGCATTTTTGAAAAGAAAAGATGAGGAGGCTGACACACAGGAGGGGGATTTAAGAACATAAGAACAGCCCCCCTGGATCAGGCCATAGGTCCATGTAGTTCAGCTTCCTGTATCTCACAGCAGCCCACCAAATGCCCCAGGGAGCACACCAGAAAAAAAGAGACCTGCATCCTCTTGCCCTCCCTTGCATCTTGAATTTAACATCTTAAGAACATAAGAACAGCCCCGCTGGATCAGGCCATAGGCTCATCTAGTCCAGCTTCCTGTATCTCACAGCGGCCCACCAAATGCCCCAGGGAGCACACCAGATAACAAGAGACCTGCAAGGCTTCCTGGGAATTGTAGTTAAGAACATAAGAACAGCCCCACTGGATCAGGCCATAGGCCCATCTAGTCCAGCTTCCTGTATCTCACAGCGGCCCACCAAATGCCCCAGGGAGCACAGCAGATAACAAGAAGACCTGCAAGGCCTCCTGGGAATTGTAGTTTAAGAACATAAGAACAGCCCCACTGGCTCAGGCCATAGGCCCATCTAGTCCAGCTTCCTGTATCTCACAGCGGCCCACCAAATGCCCCAGGGAGCACAGCAGATAACAAGAAGACCTGCAAGGCCTCCTGGGAATTGTAGTTTAAGAACATAAGAACAGCCCCACTGGCTCAGGCCATAGGCCCATCTAGTCCAGCTTCCTGTATCTCACAGCGGCCCACCAAATGCCCCAGGGAGCACAGCAGATAACAAGAAGACCTGCAAGGCCTCCTGGGAATTGTAGTTTAAGAACATAAGAACAGCCCCACTGGCTCAGGCCATAGGCCCATCTAGTCCAGCTTCCTGTATCTCACAGCGGCCCACCAAATGCCCCAGGGAGCACACCAGAAAACAACAGACCTCATCCTGTTGCCCTCCCTTGCATCTGGCGTTCTGACATAGCCCATTTCCAAAATCAGGCGGTTGCACATACATGCAACCCTTCCCACATGCTATCCCCCCCCCCAGTGAAATAGCAAGCTGTGCCCTTGGAATAAAAACACATTAACACTGCTTTCGGCACTTATTTATTTTATTTATTTATTTGTCACATTTATTTATTTATTTTTCACATGTTTCACAGAACTCAGGGCGGTGTACGCAGCTGCTCCCCTCCTTTTGTCCTCGCAACAACCCTGTGAGGTAGGTGAAGCTGAGAGAAAGTGACTGGCCCAGGGTCACCCAGGAAGCTTCGTGGCTGAGGGGGGGTGTGAACCTGGGTCTTCTGGGTCTATGTCCATCTTCCAAACCACGACACTACCCTGGCTCTTCTAACTTTAGAAACACTAAAATTCACAAAAATAAAAAAAAATAAAACTGTTTTCACCCACCTCTAAAACTGTTTTCACCCACCTTTTGGCTGCTAATTTTAATTTTTCTTAATTTTTCTTAGCTACAACTAGGCATTTCATATCACACCTCCTTTGATCCCCAATTCCTACGAAATTGTTTAGCAGTGCGAATCTCCTCCCAGGGCGGTCTGTGGCACCTACCGATTAAGATTTACTCTTGCTGATGTGTCCATTAAGCCTTAAATTGATGGATCTACCCATTAAAATGAACAGTGCTGAAGACAAGCTCTTTCCATAGTTGGCCTCCTTTAATTTCTGGAAGTAATGAAATATGACTTTGTGAATTATTATTCAGTGCAAGCTATTTAAAAGAATAACAACAGGTGTTTGTCTTTGAAATCTGATTTGTGGTTTCCTTTACATTCCCTCTAATTGCCTTTAACAATAGGAACCCAAAATGTCACGTTTAGACTATCAAGACAGAGGCAATTACTTGCTGTTCTAATGCAAGATTGATTTATCACTGTCATATAAGATCCTGGTCTCTGCCTCCTTTTTGGGAAGTCTCTGATGAATTGGACATAAAATGTCAACTGGTAACAAAAAAAAATGTGTAAGACAACCTAGCAAAGCAAAGTGTCTCTATGTTCGAGCTACTGAAAGCAATGGAAATACAGAATTATCCCAGGATGAGTGAAAGCCATTCACTGTCAAAAGCAAGACATGACCAACACTCATCTCCTGAAAGAGGCACAGCCCAATCCTAACCTGCCCTGGAGCAGGCAGACCAGTTGGCCTAAAGAGCAGGGCATCCACTAAAATTAAAGAAGATATTTATTTGCTCCATGTGTAGTCTGTGGAACTCCTTGCCACAGGATGTGGTGATGGCATCTGGCCTAGACACCTTTAAGAGAGGATTGGACAAATTTCTGGAGGAAAAGTCTATCACGGGTTAAAAAGCCATGATGGGTGTGTGCAACCTCTTGATTTTAGAGATGGACTACTTCAGAATGCCAGATGCAAGGGAGGGCACCAGGATGCAGGTTGTATCTTGCTGTCTTGTGTGCTCCCTGAGACATTTGGTGGGCCACTGTGAGATACAGGAAGCTGGACTAGATGGGCCTTTGGCCTGATCCAGCAGGGCTCTTCTTATGTTCTTATGTAGGTGGCACAGATCCGAGTGGCCAGGTGTAAGACTGGGTAGCCTGGGAGGGCGTTTAGGATCCTGGTCCTGCCCACCTTCCGGGCCCAGTCCTCTTACCAGCCCACCCCCCTGCTCTCTTCCCCACCCCGGAACACCCCTAGACTGCACTCCCCCCACCCCCCCGAACTGCTGTGCTGGCTGAGGCAGGCCAGCACAAACTTACCAGGCTCTGTCACTCCAGAGGCCAGATTGGACTTCCAGAGTCCAGTGCACATCTGTGTGCTGGCCTGCTTCCTCCCAAGATGGCACTTTTGTGATATCTCTGGACTCCTCCTTATGACACTTTTGTGACACCTCTGGGCTGGCACATGCACCGGCCCAAGAGTGCACTTGGATAGCTCTCGTAGTCACGTAACTTTCTACTAGACTTCCAGTGGATTTGTTCTTCACTATGACAACAAGATTTGTGACTTGCTTTCTTGGCCAACTCACTTGTAGGTTTATATCTATACTAGACCATTCTAGGTGATTCATTGGGTTAGATTAGGAAATTTAGAGGGCAGTCCTATCCATGTCCACTCAGAAGGAAGCCCCACTGAGTTCAAAAGGACTTATTCCCAGGTCTGTACAGGATTGCACTGTAAGGCTCTCTTTCCTGGAAGAAAGACCAGTGATGTACAGAATGAGACTTAACTCCAAGTACACACGCACAGGATTCTACTGTTACAGTGCAACGCTATGCATGTTTACCAAGAAGTAAGTCCCATTCTGTGTTACTTACTGAGAAGTAAGTACCACACATCCGAGGAAAGAGTGCATTGGATTGCAGCCTTATAGGACAGTCCTGTACAGGAATGCAAAGGGCCAAATCTGACTGTGGACTAGTTTTATAGAAAAGATTTTTGGAATTGCAGCCTGAAATTAATCTACCAGGTTTTTGCTGAAAAGTATTGTTTTATTATGCTGTATTGGGTAGTTTGATTTACATTTATTACTTTGGTAATCATACCATGTTCAGTCATTGTCATAAGTTATTGCATTTTGTTATTTTGTGTTGAATGCTTTGTGATCTCATTTTTATTTAGTGTATACATTAGCTGCATGATCACATTTGCTTACAAAAACCATAAACCATTGGTTTTGTTCGGTCACAGTTTTGGGTCTATGATCTATTCTGCTGGTTCAGCTTTAACTGATTAGGGTGTGAAAAAAAAAATCCAACCATTTCAGTGATAAAGATCCATCTGAGGAATGGGAATGGCTCTGGAGAAGTGCTGTTTAACATCTGTTAAATGTATCATGTAAATGTTTTTATAAACTTCAGTTTCATTGGTACTTGAGTCCCACCCATCAAAGGAGCCCCCAGGCAGATGGCAGATGCCCAGAGCAGTTTTTTTTCTAAATCTTCTGAGAATGTCTGGTGATAATAGATTTTTGGAAAGAAGAGAGTGACTAAGATGATTACGGGGCTGGGGCACCTTCCTTATGAGGAAAGGCTACAGCATTTGGGCCTCTTCAGCCTAGAAAAGAGACGCCTGAGGGGGGACATGATTGAGACATACAAAATTATGCAGGGGATGGACAGAGTGGATAGGGAGATGCTCTTTACACTCTCACATAATACCAGAACCAGGGGACATCCACTAAAATTGAGTGTTGGGCGGGTTAGGACAGACAAAAGAAAATATTTCTTTACTCAGCGTGTGGTCGGTCTGTGGAACTCCTTGCCACAGGATGTGGTGCTGGCGTCTACCCTAGACGCCTTTAAAAGGGGATTGGACAAGTTTCTGGAGGAAAAATCCATTATGGGGTACAAGCCATGATGTGTATGCGCAACCTCCTGATTTTAGAAATGGGTTAGGTCAGATGCAAGGGAGGGCACCAGGATGAGGTCTCTTGTTGTCTGGTGTGCTCCCTGGGGCATTTGGTGGGCCGCTGTGAGATACAGGAAGCTGGACTAGATGGGCCTATGGCCTGATCCAGTGGGGCTGTTCTTATGTTCTTATGTAAGTCATAATTAACACAAGGAAATTACAGGTTGTGTTGCTGAAAATTTAATGAAGAAACTTGACACCAAATTTCCTTGAGAACACTCTGGAGTGATGTATTGCCAAAGTAAGGCACCATGGGAGCCTTTTTCCATCAGTCAAGGAGATGGTTATAAGAGACCAAGAGAATCAGGAAGGTGCATTTTATTTTATATGAATTTTCAGCTTGCTATACATTGGCTGATGCTAACTGTCCAATTATTGACTGGCAATCAATCATTGATGGGCAATGAGATGGACAAACATTTGAGTATGGACATGGACAATGTCCATACATGGACAATGAGATGGACAAAGGCCCTACTTAACGAGAAATCCAAAGAAAATTTTATGAAGAACTGGAAAGCGATTATTGATTTTCTGCATGAAAGAGAGAACAATGAGTTGTGAATTTGAAGATTAGATTGTAAGAGAATAGAGAATATTATTTCAGAATAATAATTTGAAAAGGGCTGTTGGAGGTATAACATATATAAGAGGGGAAATTTAGATTAGGATATAAAATTGTAAGTAATTAGGATATTTGACTTCACTCATGCTACACTATTAGAGATTTTCTTTTTCAGTATTTTCTATCTATTTTCAGTGTTGCTTGTTTTCCTTTTTATTTTATCGTATGCTTTTTCTCTCTTTATTATATTCATCATTTAAAAAGGGAAAAAAATCATTGATGGGCAATAAACAATCCTTGTTCTTGTGCTACCTCCTGAGGTGGTAAAAGTCTGAAGAGAGCAGAGCAGCTTGAAGCCGCTCTGAACTCCCTGGTAACGGGGGTTGGGATCCAGCATACCTGCTGGATTCCAGCCCCGCCTCCCACTCCCCACCTGTCCATCCCCGGGGCCACTCACTTCCCATCCTCCCCCTTCTCAGTAACAGTTCCCTCCCGCCTCCTCCCAACCTCCTCCCCGCTCACCCCAGAGCCTTGTGTTGGCCCAGCTGGGCCAATGCAAGGCTCACAGCGCAAGCCAGCACGGAGGCTGGATTTAGCCTCCGTGTGCCAGCACATCTCCGTGCCCTGGTGCAGCTTGCTCGAGAGAAGGCGCAAACATGCTTTATGGCTCATTTGCGACCCTCCTGGGCCAGCGCAAGGGACTTGTGCCGGCCCAAGGGGACCTCTAGATTGTGCCCTAAAAGTATCTTTTTTTGAGGCAAGCATGACAAGGCCCCTCACCTCCCATGCTGAGTATGGTTAATCAGCATCTCCACAGTTTTTGAAAAAGAAAATATTGGGTGGGGGGGAATAGCACACAATCAAACATCAAGTGATTTGCTTACCAAACAGGTGATAACTGCTCCATTAAAATAATACACAAAGCTTTGCACAATGAAATGAAGGCTCCATTGCCAACGCTGGAATTGATCCATCCTGGCTTGCTCATTAATGCGGAAGATGAGTTAAATTCCTGGAATAAATTATTCCTAATGATCAATTCAGCTGGCTCTAATTGCCATTAAGGAATTCAATAACCAAATGATCAGTTTCCTAACTGTGTGGACCCCACTAGAAGCCCAGCGGCAGTCCCAGAAAAAGATTGAGTTGCTGTTAATTGTGTAACAAGAGGCAAGCTGATCATTTGCTCCAAGAGGAGGAGGAGGTTTGCCAGAATTTCGACGCGCAATTAGACACAGATGAGTGAGCTTAGCATGTGGAGATGGCCTGTGGGAAGGAACAAGACGAGCACCCTGGGAAATAGGTGTTGCACTAATAATATAGTATGGAACAGGTAAGGAATATCAACACCAGCTTGAAAATCATATACAACATTTGCCTAATAAACACAGAAGTGTGAACCTTGGACTGCTACTCCATGCACACTCAACTTGCCTTATGCTCTTGCCTCACGAACCTTGTAGAATTCTTTGAAAAGGTTAACAGGCATGTGGATGCGGGAGAACCTGTAGACATTATATATCTGGACTTTCAGAAGGCGTTCGACACGGTCCCTCACAAAAGGCTACTGAAAAAACTCCACAGTCAGGGAATTAGAGGACAGGTCCTCTCCTGGATTGAGAACTGGTTGGAGGCCAGGAAGCAGAGAGTGGGTGTCAATGGGCAATTTTCACAATGGAGAGAAGTGAAAAGCAGTGTGCCCCAAGGATCTGTCCTGAGACCAGTGTTTTTCAACCTCTTCATAAATGACCTGGAGACAGGAGTGAGCAGTGAGATGGCAAAGTTTGCAGATGACACCAAACTTTTCTGAGTGGTGAAGACCAGAAGTGATTGTGAGGAGCTCCAGAAGGATCTCTCAGACTGGCAGAATGGGCAGGAAATGGCAGATGCGCTTCAATGTCAATAAGTGTAAAGTCATGCACTTTGGGGCAAAAAATCAAAACTTCACATATAGGCTGATGGGTTCTGAGCTGTCTGTGACAGATCAGGAGAGAGATCTTGGGGTGGTGGTGGACAGGTCGATGAAAGTGTCAACCCAATGTGCGGCGGCAGTGAAGAAGGCCAATTCTATGCTTGGGATCATTAGAAAAGGTATTGAGAACAAAATGGCTAATATTATAATGCCGTTGTACAAATCTATGGTAAGGCCACACCTGGAGTATTGTGTTTGGTTCTGGTCACCGCATCACAAAAAAGACATAGTGGAAATGGAAAAGGTGCAAAAGAGAGCGACTAAGATGATTATGGGGCTGGGGCACCTTCCTTATGAGGAAAGGCTACGGCGTTTGGGCCTTTTCAGCCTAGAAAAGAGGCGCCTGAGGGGGGACATGATTGAGACATACAAAATTATGCAGGGGATGGACAGAGTGGATAGAGAGATGCTCTTTACACCCTCACATAACACCAGAACCAGGGGACATCCACTAAAATTGAGTGTTGGGAGAGTTAGGACAGACAAAAGAAAATATTTCTTTACTCAGCGTGTGGTTGGTCTGTGGAACTCCTTGCCACAGGATGTGGTGATGGCGTCTGGCCTGGATGCTTTTAAAAGGGGATTGGACAAGTTTCTGGAGGAAAAATCCATTACGGGTTACAAGCCATGATGTGCATGTACAACCTCCTGATTTTAGAAATGGGCTTCATCAGAATGCCAGATACAAGGGAGGGCACCAGGATGAGGTCTCTTGTGATCTGGTGTGCTTCCTGGGGCATTTGGTGGGCCGCTGTGAGATACAGAAAGCTGGACTAGATGGGCCTATGGCCTGATTCAGTGGGGCTGTTCTTATGTTCTTATGATGTTGGTAGTTTGCAAACCAGCCACTGGCACAGATCTTTAAAAGACAGTTGCCGTTTCTGCCGTGCATGACTGTCCTTACTGCTGTTATCCACCTGTTCCTTCCCTCTTAGATAAGAGGGAGGTTATCTTGATCCATGTGCCACCAGTCATGAACAGATCAACCTTGCCTGGCCTTCCCATCCCTTGAGACTTTGTGGGGCCTTTGCCTCACTGGTTGTCTCACTGGTGAAGGGTGGCGTGTAGCCTGCATTCCATCAGCATTCAACAGTTGCCCACCAGTCTGATCCACATGTGATTATGTTAGTGTGGGCCAGGAAGGCTGGAGTAGGACATTTGGTGTGCACACTGAGGTTATCAAAGTCATAGGGAGAACCATGTACTGTCCCTCTGTGGTTTAACAGCTTGAATTGGTGAGGGGAACCCTCTGGCCTGGGTCGCAGGGACCACCTCAAGGGCTGTCCAGCCTGTGGCAGGCTTCTGCGGTCCAGCTGTCTCTGCCCCTCCCAGGGTTGATGGTGATAAGCAGGCATATGGAGTGCAACTTGGAGCTGAGGTGACAACGCCCAACCTGGGGGATTGGCCACTCAGTTGCTGTCCTCTTGAATCAGCCACCAACTCTGATGCAGGTAGTTCTTCCTATAATTAATAAAAGCAGCCCATTTTCCACCCATATCCCCATCTCATGTGGTCTCTGGGGAGTGCACAGGCAATGGATGTGGACATTAAGAGTGGGAAGGGAACAGTCAGAAGAAGAAATGTGCCCCCCTCCCCCATTTTACAGGAGATTTAATGACCTCTGTCCAGTACCCAAGTTGTAAAGGCACAGTAGCAACCCTCACATAAGAACATAAGAACAGCCCCACTGGATCAGGCCATAGGCCCGTCTAGTCCAGCTTCCTGTATCTCACAGCAGCCCACCAAATGCCCCAGGGAGCACACTACATAACAAGAGACCTGAATCCTGGTGCCCTCCCTTGTACTGGCATTCTGACATAACCCATTTCTAAAATCAGGAGGTTGCACATACACATCATGGCTTGTAACCCATAATGGATTTTTCCTCCAGAAACTTGTCCAATCCCCTTTTAAAGGTGTCCAGGCCAGATGCCATCACCACATCCTGCGGCAAGGAGTTCCACAGACCAACCATATGCTGAGTAAAGAAATATTTTCTCTTGTCTGTTCTAACTCTCCCAACACTCAATTTTAGTGGATGTCCCCTGGTTCTGGTGTTATGTGAGAGTGTAAAGAGCATCCCTCTATCCACTCTGTCCCCCCTAAGAATCATCTTAGTCGCTCTCTTTTGCACCTTTTCCATTTCCACTATGTCGTTTTTGAGATGCGGTGACCAGAACTGGACACAATACTCCAGGTGTGGCCTTAACATAGATTTGTACAATGGCATTATAATATTAGCCATTTTGTTCTCAATATTAGCCGTTTTGTTCACAAGTCAAGCAATGTTCATGACAGTCATTACAGGCTGATTTGTTTTGGGAAGGGAGAGCACTGGTATTTTTTAAATAACATTTCTGGTCCAATGTACAGCTCAATTCAGTTCATTGAGCAAGTGTTGTGGGGTGCAGGAGCAAGTACACAGAGAGACAATGCTCACCCCAAAGTAGGATCAGCTCAGAACCCTGAAATGCTAACTCAATAGTGACAGAACAGACAAACCATCCGAAAGAACTCATGCAGACCACTAACTCTTCAAAATACACAGGACCTCCACAATCTGCCAATACAATAAGATACAGTAGGTCCTCAATATCTGCGGATAATGAAATCCATAGCGGTGCCTCTGTACATGGCCAAAAGTGCCTTCTGGTAGCAACTGGAGGTGTTCTGGGATGCAGGGAGCCCAAGGATGATCTCCCCATGCCTCAGAAGGCCTGCCAGAGCCTTTGGACACGCAGTTCTGGTTTTTGCTAAACTGGACGTGTTTACTAGAAGGCTCCAGCAGGGAGGTTGTGCACAACCTCTCTGCTTCTCAGAGGACCTCCCAGACACAAACTCTGCATCTGAGAGGTCCAGGGAGGTCCTCCAGTGCGGACTTGCAATCTTCATTGAGTCATAATCATGGATTGCAAAACCACAGATGACAAGGACCCACCTGGACATGCTTTTAAATTTGAAAATCTTAATTCTGACAACGTCCTGCAGAGTTTATCTGAAACGGCAAAGTGCAATCCTATGCATTTTTAACAAAGGAAAATTGCTCTGCTGGTTGGAATTTATAACCACTTTTAATTTTAGATGCTTTCTAATTAAATGCATATGTGCATAAATAAATGAGTGAAGCTTTTCTCTTCTCTTCACACCACGTAACGTCTGCTGAAGTGCTCCTTTTATACAACTTTAAAAGTTACAGGAATCCTCCCCACATTCTGCTGTTTGATTATTCGAAGCTGCTGTAAGAGGTACAGGAGCAGGTCCAATGAAAAAGTTGGCAACCCTGAGAATCATTGCAAATGCCACTTTGAAAGAGATTGCACTTATTCTCATAATAGCATTGCCACTTTTTCTGACTACTGGCATCCCCCTCCCGTATCCACGGGTCCCATATCTGTGGATTAATTTATCCATGGTTACCCTCCCCCCCTCCATTACTTGGCTGTGGGGCCAAGCATTCCTGTCTCTTCCTTTACAATTTGTTATGGAACTCTAGAATGCAAAAAGCAGCCAGAACGCTAGAGGAGGGAGACGAAGGGGCCAATCCTATCCAATTTTCCAGTGCAGCTGTGCCAGTGGGCTGTACGTATTGTGGTGGGGAGGCAATCACAGGGCCCTCATACCCTCAAGGTATGGGAACATTTGTTCCCCTACCTCGGGGCTGCATTGTGGTTGCACGAGAGCTGGAAAGTTGGATAGGATTGGGCCCTAAGATAACTCTAAGAGGAAGCAGGAACGGGCTGCAAAAGAAGAAACAGGAATGTTTGACACCATAGTATGTATAGGTTTCTCCTTTATCTACGGTTTTGGTATCCATGGGGGGCACAGGAATGTATCTTTTGCGAATACCAGGAGATGACTGTATTTTCCTGTGTCTTTCAGAGCAGCCAGACACAGTGGAAAAGGTGATGCACTGGAAATGGTTTTCTTTCCATGCTAGTCTACTGGATTTCTGAGTGAGACTGCAATTCTTGCCATCTATTGTAATGAGCCCCCATTAGAGGGTCTTTTGGAGTCTGTTCATAACGGTGCAGCACTCTGACGCACCTACAAAGGGGGGGTTTCGGGACCTGCACTGCCTCCCCTCTCCTTCCCTTCCAGCACAATTCACAGGCCTCTCCAAATATATCAGAGGGCGGATGAACAGACAAGGGAGCAAAAGCTATTTGGGTTAAAGGAGATGGTGATTTCAACAGCCGATGGCTGCAAATTGGCCATTTCCAAATTGAAATTGGAAGTCAGAAGAAGGGGTTTTTTTTTGTCATTAATGGAAGGCTTTTATTTCGTTTTTTGGCTCCTTGCGTGAATTCAATTTAGGCAGAATGAGGAGATGGGATTAAGGCCATATCATTTTCTAGTTAACTAGAGAAAAAGTTTATTGTATTAAAAAAGACATAATTGAGCCTATCAACCATCAGCATACGCTGTGTTGCAGATCCATCTCCCAGTGAATACAGGGAGCAGATCCTGGATAACAGGACCTTTGGGTTTATGCCTCCTGAGAAATTCTTTTTAATGGCTGGGGTGAAAGGAAGGTGGCAAGCCATACTTGCCCTTGAGAAAGGAAGCAAAAGGGAACAGCGCTTCACTTTGATCTTATAATATCCTTTCTGACCGACCTGATAAAGAGAAAGGATCCAGGCAAACCGTTCAAGAGATGTACCAGTTGCCACAGGGTTGCCAACCTTTTACTCATGCTATTCATGTGTCTCTAAGAGCAGTTGCAGATATTTAACAGGTAAAACTTTTTCTGGGGTGGAGAGAGTCCCATGGGAAATCTTGACCGCCGGCCATTCTGTGTACTGGGCTGCTGATAAAGACATGGGAACAAAACTGGATTTTTGAAAATCACCCCAGCTAGGGTTGGGGACCCTAGTCATTTGTGGACATGTCAAAACTCTCTAAACACAACTCCTAGGCAGTATGCTGTTCATGGCTCTTGGAACCTCTGCACCTTGATGCAAGCTGGCTTAGCAGCTAATGTTGTTGGTGCTGATGTCTTCGGCAGAGGGAGAGAGGATATTGAGGCTGATAGCCAAGGACAGAAGCACAACCTAGGCTATGAGAACTGGGTCTGTTTGAATTGGGACCCAGTGGCATCATCTGGCCTGAGATTCTACCTCCAACCTCCATGGACAATTCAGTACCTTCCACCCAGGTGGGATAAAGCTTTATATTAATGATTGAAATCAGGGCTACCACTATTAAGTCACCATTATTAATTTTTCACATTTTTATACCAGTCTACACAGCTGCTCTCCTCCTTTAGTCCTCCCCTGTGAGAGAAAGTGACTGGCCCAAGGTCACCCAGGAAGCTGAGGGGGGATTCAAATCTGGATCTTCCAGGTCTAAGTCCACCTCCCTAACCACACCACCCTGGCTCTCCATCATTGCAGTAACTGCAACAGCATTTTATTGTTCTAGCCAGCTGCCATCCAGTCCCGACTAAAATGCCCCCACCCTGCCCCCAAAATCTGTTATAGCTAAAGGATATAATCTTCTATTGATGCCAATGGGTGCACAATGATGTTTAATGCCTCATTTGGTTTGACTGTCACACTTACATTGCAAAGGCAGAATGAAGCCCAGCACAGGTGAAAATCAGCCATGATGCCTGTCTTAATGTTAAATCCTTACACACCAAAAAAGAGAGAGGAATCTGTCTCAGTTGCAAGCTGTAAAACTTTAATCCTGGGTTTGATTTCATAATATTGCTCCAGTAAAACAAATCGATACTGAAAAGGGAAGGGAAAGAGAAGGAGAGAAGGTCTCCTCAGTAATTTTGCTCCAGTTAGGGAGATGCTGCGTTCTGAAGTGGGGATGGAAATGATGGATATCAAGGATGCTAACTCAATTTTGCACCAGTGTACTTCCATCAATCTTACAGGGCTCATCCAAGAAAAATAAAACATTGGAATCATTTTCTGAGACGCGTCTGCCGAGCTTCTCCTCTGTGAAGTTATGTATGATTGCAGCAGCCTCTTTTGAAATTATAAAGAGCTGCCTTCTTTGCAAAGTGAATTATATTTTCATACATTTCTGTTTCACCATCGTCTCCGATTGCTAGGCAACTGGGCTGGAGGACAGAAAAGCAGAAGATGCATTTCTGTTGCAAAAGCTCACCTTACCCGCAGATATAGCAAAAAAGAACCCCCTCCCCAAGCAAGGGGTACTCTAGGGGCAAACTGACACATTCTACAGAATAAAGGGGTGGGTGGAGGTCATGTGACTCTGACCCAGATGGGTTTGGGCATCACATAGGGCCAATCACTTCTTGAATGATCCCTTAACGCAGGAGTGTCCAAAGTTTTTGGCAGGAGGGCCACATCAGCTCTCTGACACTGTGTTGGGGGCCGGGGAAAAAAAGAATTAATTTACATTTAAAATTTGAATAAATTTACATATGTTTACATAAGTGAATATATTAAAGATGAACTTATATGAATGAATGAAGGTCTGAGAGCAGTTGTGTCGGGCCGGTGTGGGCTCCAACAAATCTCCGGAGGGCCAGAGGCTCATTGGAGACTGGGGGTTCCCTGAGGGCCTCATTGAGAGGCCTCAAGGGCCACAAGTGGCCCCAGGGCCGGGGTTTGGGCACCCCTGCCTTAACGCATGGGTCTCCAAACCCCGGCCTGGGACCAGAAGCAGCCTGTGGCAGCCTCAATCCAGCCCACTGTCGGCCTCTTGTCCCCTGAAAGCCTCTGGTCCACTTGGCCGAACATGACTGGAATTGTGCTCTGGTTGCATCTGGAGGGTGTTCTAAGGTCATGCAATCCTATGCATGTTTACTCAGAAGGAAGTCCCATTTAGTTCATTTGTTCTTGCTCCCAAATCACCGCGCACAGAATCTGGAGCATAAATGCAGCGTAAATAAATTTATTAACATGGAAGAAATATAAAATTTTTTATAAACTTTATGTCTCTGTGGTAGAGTGGAAAGCAATCAAAATGTGTGCTTCACAAGTGCCTGTGAGTTAATGAACCAAATAGATCTAAGCACATTTTAATACAAAACTGCAAACACGTAACAAGTAAACAAACAAAACGTGTGGATTACCTTTCAAAAGTAAATAGTTATAAAACCACTTCTTTTAGTGACTGTGACGTGATTTAGTAAAAATACTGATTTTTTTTTTTTAAACTTAGCAAGGGGTCCCTTTAGGTGCAAAGCCTAATTGGCAGCTTAAAGCTGGTCCTGTTGTAAACAGCATTCTGTTGGGACTCTTAACACAGGCTTGCAGCAGATTTTCTCCTAGTATGAGGGAAAAAGACAGTCTGAAGTCTGGTTCTACTTAATGGGACAGTGCTGTTGATTCACTGTGAACGTAAGAATATAAGAGCTCTGCTGGATCAGGCCAAAGGCCCATCTAGTCCAGCTTCCTGTTTCTTTCAGTGGCCCACCAGATGCCCCAGGGAGCACACAAGACAAAATACCTGCACCCTGTTGCCACTCTCTTGCATACAGCATTCTGAGGTAGGCTACTTCTAAAAACAGGAGGTTGCGCATACCATCATGGCTTGTAACCTGTGATGGATTTGTCCTCCATAAATCTGCCCAATCCCCTGGCCATTTGCTATCATCACATCCTGTGGCAAGGAGTTCCACAGATTAATTACCAGTTGGATAAAGAAATATTTCCTTTTGTCTGTTCCAACTCTCCCAACAATTTTACTGCATGTCCCCTGGTTCTGGCTTTGTGCAACCCATGTCAGGGGCTTGGTCTGGCACCATTACAGCCACACCCCTTGGCTGTCATTAATCAGGCAGCAGCCTCTAGGGCAGGAGTGTCAGACTTAAGGCCTATGGGCTGAATGAGACCCCTGGAAGCAATTTATCCGGCCCCCATTATACTTGGGCTCTTCCAGCATGATAATTGGGCTCTCTTCTATCTTGAAAATCTGAATAAGATTTGCACATTTTCTCTTCTGTCATTAGCAGCTAAGTGAGAACAAAGTGCTTATTTCTGGTTATCATCTGCTGAATTACATCACATCCTGCTTAATGACATCACTTTCAGCCCTCAACAGGCACTATGAATGCAACCTTTGGCCCTCTGTATGAAATGAGTGTGACACCCCTGCTCTAGGACCTCTAAAGTCTGGGAACCGCTGCTCTTAGTCATTGTGGGGTGAGGGGGGGATCATTCAAACCAAGACCTTAGGAATGATTGGCACAGAGCCAACTTCTCCCCCATGAAATAAGGTGAAGTGGCTTCTTCAACTGGCTGGTTGAGGAGTGGCAATCTAGCACTCTGCACTTGCCTGCCACCTCTCCCGGCCCACTGCTTGCCTGGTCACTTCACCCTGCTGCAGTTCCAGTCTGGTATGTAATGTATGTATTTAAATGTATTTTTTTCAGCCCTCTACACCTTACCAGACATATGAAGTGGCCCTCCAACCAAAAAGTTTTGAACCTCCTAAATAAAGCATAGACTGCCGCTTTATAGATGAAGGGCAAAAGTGTATAAAAAGTAGGGCTTTGTTTGATTGCCCTACAAATCAAACAAACCTATTTTGAAGTGTATTCTCTAAAAACCGAAGTCCAATAAGAAGTTTATTCAGCACATCATTTAGTAGCCTGAAAATCCATTTGTCGGGCTGATCTACTTAAGAACAAGAACAGACCCCCACTGGATCAGGTCATAGGCCCATCTAGTCCAGCTTCCTGTATCTCACAGCGGCCCCACCAAATGCCCCAGGGAGCACACCAGCTAACAAGGGACCTCATCCTGGTGCCCTCCCTTGCATCTGACATAGCCCATTTCTAAAATCAGGAGGTTGCACGTAAACATCATGGCTTGTAACCCGTAATGGATTTTTCCTCCAGAAACTTGTCCAATCCCCTTTTAAAGGCATCCAGGCCAGATGCCATAACCACATCCTGCAGCAAGGACTTCCACAGACTGACCACACGCTGAGTAAAGAAATATTTTCTTTTGTCTGTCCTAACTCTCCCAACACTCAATTTTAGTGGATGTCCCTTGGTTCTGGTGTTATGTGAGAGTGTAAAGAGCATCTCTCTATCCACTTTATCCTTCCCATGCATAATTTTGTATTTCTTAATCATGTCCCCCCTCAGGCGTCTCTTTTCTAGGCTGAAGAGGCCCAAACGCCGTAGCCTTTCCTCATAAGGAAGGTGCCCCAGCCCAGCCATCATCTTAGTTGCCCTCTTTTGCACCTTTTCCATTTCCACTATATCCTTTTTGAGATGCGGCGACCAGAACTGGACACTCCAGGTGTAGCCTTACCATCGATTTGTACAATGGCATTATAATATTAGCCGTTTTGTTCTCAATACCTTTTCTAATGATCCCAAGCATAGAATTGGCCTTCTTTACTGCCGCCGCACATTGGGTCGACACTTTCATCGACCTGTCCACCACCACCCCAAATTTCCATGTTGATCTACTCTTGAGTACATAGGGTATTCTTACTAGTGTACACGCACACGTATATGCATTTGTGTGTGCACATACTTTGCCATTAGCACTGCCACAGGACAGACTCTGACGTTCCACTATTTCGCTTTCCAACCGTGACACCCCCGCAGTACATCTGACGACTCTACTTTGTCCAAGAGCAGAAAGAAGCCACGGGAGG